>NC_138516.1:10339990-10384150 GCF_964252035.2 Podarcis erhardii | reverse complement strand
CGTGTATTATTACGTGTCTGAAACAAAATGCGAGAGCGGTCTGTATTCTTAATTAAAATTGATTTTTTTAAAAGAAAGAAAGAGAGGAATATTCTAGAGAGACGCACGCTCAGTGTTTTATGGGGTTGTACCCAACGTTAGTAATACTCAGAGTAGACCCATGGAAATCAATGGACTTAGGCTCATTAATTTAGACGCCTGCTGCTCTGAGTAGGACCAGTGTCCGTTGCAAACCAATAACACAACAGCAATGGTCATTTCCCCCCCCCCCACAACAGCAGAATACTCCAGCCTCCCCCCCCCGAACCCACTCCTCCCTCAACCATGCTCAGCAAAGCCCCTCTGATTGGCAGCTGTAGTCTCCTCCCCTTTCCTGCCCCACAGCTAAGGGGCTGGCGGTGGGAAAAGGTAATTAATCTGGGAAAGCAGGGCGGGGGGGGGGGGGAGTGTTAATACCTCTAAGACACTAGGGATGCGAGCTGTCAGTTATCACCAATTAGTCACCGAAAGCCTGCACGTATGATCTCCGCGGCGCAGCCGAGTTGATTACTCTAATTAATTTTGCATTGATCTACACGGATCTGCTGGAGGAAGGCTGTCCGGGGAAGTGGGGGGGGCATTGGGGGTGGCACAGAGAGAGAGAGTTTACTCTGGAGGAAGTGAGGGGAGAGGAGGGTCGGCTACAGATGGTGGAGGGAGATTCGAGATGGGCAAATCTTATCAAATTCGTTTTCTTGTTTCCCCCCCACTATTGCATTCTGCTCCCTACAATATCAGATTTTGTCCTTGAAAAAAATTGAAAATTCATTTGCATTTCCTCTAGGTTATTTCTGTTTTTTTGCATTTCTGTAGACACATTTGGCGTAATATTCACATGGCTATATACCATTCCGCACAATGCATTTTGTATGGTACTCAGTGTTGGATTTACGTAAAAGCTGAACAAGTTATAGCTTAGGGCCTCACTCTCTTGCGGCCCCCAAAAAAAACTAAAGGGAAAAAACCACCTGGATGTGCATTTCCAAAATATAAGATAAAAAGCAAATAAAATAAAACCTACATCCAGCAACAGTGTTTTGTGTTGTGTAGGCTTCTAGGATAGAAGTCATGGGCCCCGCCTGCTCCCTAAAATATCACTGGTTAGATACCTATTAAGGGACGAGGGTGGGGCTGTGGCCTAAACCACAGAGCCTTGGGCTTGCTGATTGGGAGGTCGGTGGTTCGAATCCCTGTGATGGGGTGAGTTCCCGTTGCTCGGTCCCTGCTCCTGCCAACCTAGCAGTTCGAAAGCACGTCAAAGTGCAAGTAGATCAATAGGTACCGCTCCGGCGGGAAGGTAAACGGCGTTTCCGTGCGCTGCTCTGGTTCGCCAGAAGCGGCTTAGTCATGCTGGCCACATGACCCGGAAGCTGTACGCCGGCTCCCTCGGCCAGTAAAGCGAGATTTAGGTTTGGTGAGGCCTTCAGCTACTGAAGGTAATGGGGCCCTTTATATGTCCAGCTGTCCTTTGTCAAAAACAAATGGTTGCTGTTTTGGATTTGGGACGGACTTCTGGAACAGATTAAGTTTGAGAACCAAGGTACCACTGTATATAGAAGTGATTTTTTTAGGGAGCAGGCGAGCAGGCGGGCCCCATGACTTACATAATAGAAGCCTACACAACACAAAACACTGTTGCTGTAGGTTAAAGGTAAAGGGACCCCTGATCATTAGGTCCAGTCGTGCCCGACTCTGGATTGTGGCGCTCATCTCGCTTTATTGGCCGAGGGAGCCGGCGTACAGCTTCCGGGTCATGTGGCCAGCAGGACTAAGCCGCTTCTGGCGAACCAGAGCAGCGCATGGAAATGCCGTTTACCTTCCCACCGGAGTGGTACCTATTTATCTACTTGCACTTTGACGTGCTTTCGACCTGCTAGGTGGGCAGGAGCAGGGACCGAGCAATGGGAGCTCACCCTGTTGCGGGGATTCGAACCGCCAACCTTCTGATCGGCAAGTCCTAGGCTCTGTGGTTTAACCCACAGCGCCACCCGCGTCCCTATTGCTGTAGGTAGGTTTAATTCATTTGTTTTTTATCTTATATTTTGGAAATGTACATCCAGGTTTTTCCCCCTTTAATTCTTTTTTTGGGGGGGGCCCCAAGAGAGCGGAGCCCTAAGCTATAGCTTGTTTAGCTTATATGTAAATCCGGCACTGCGGATGGTGGCACCATCAGAACGGGGCCTTCTCTGCAGTGGCTCCCATTTGTAGGATGCTCTTTCCAGGGAAGTTTGCCTGGCGCCTTCGTTACACAAGGCAAAAACATTCGTCTTCTCCCCGGCCATTGCTTAATTAAACAATTTATGGCCTTTTAAAACTGTGCGTGTGAGAGCGAGGTCAGTGTTATTGTTTTAGTATTATGGTATGTATTTTCATGTTTTAATAACGCAAACTGCCCTGCGATCCTGTGCTTTCTCGTTTCCTGGCTACTTTTCCTGACTTTTCTCCTGCTTAAAAATAAAAAAATGACTGGCGGCGGGAGATTTTCTCGATGCTTGCTGTAATCTATTATTAATCGAATATTCAAATGGGAACGAACGGCGCGAGATGGGACTCCTTTAAATTGCACCTTTCCCTTCGCTCCAAGTCCCCCTCCGCGAATTCTTTTACCAGTTTTGTTGCATTCTTTTGGCCTTTTTTCCTTGGAGAGCCCTTTGGGGGGAGCGGTGTGTGTGTGTGTGTGTGTGTGTGTGTGGCGAGGTGCATTAAAATGTCACGTCCATGCCCCTTTCTGTGTATGTATGCACACACACACACACACAAACACGCACAGAACAGCAGCCGGACAGAGATCAATACTTCCTTTGCAGCCGTGTTAATGAATAGCAATATTCTTCATTTATTAATTATGAAAGGGAATTTTCCATCGCCGACTCGAGGTTGCCTGCTATGGGGCCGTCATATCCACCCGGCTCACATCAGGGGAAAATGGTTTTGCCTTGTTCTTTTGGTTCCCCTGCAATTTATCTGTACAATTTTGAGCCATTCGCCAATTTTGTTGTGCTGGTGGGGGCGCACACCTCTGTCGAAAGGGACCCTGTGCAGATATGGGGTTTGGATTCCCCCCTCCTTTCCCACCCCCACCCCCAAACTCCTTAAAACCGCCTGGTCGTTGACAGCACTTAGATTCCCTGTAATACCTCAAAAAAAAAAAAAAAGAAGAAAAAATCCCACTCTATATTTACAATAATTGCTGGATCAATTTCACACTTACTGGCTACTTAGAGCCTGTGGCTGCCTTTATTCTTGTCATCCTAAATATAACTCAGGTGGCTATCAGAGGCTCCTTCCCCCCTTTCCACTCTCAGCCCCCTTCTTCCCTCCCCCTGCCCCACACACAAGCTGTTCGAACGGGGACGGCCAATTACAGTTATTGGCACACTTCAAAGCAGTCTCCTTTATTCAGTCTCGGTGAATGAATCCGCCAGAAAGCCCTTTAAACCTTGTGGTTCCTCCCCCCCTCTTTGCAACCTTTGTTTTTCGGTGCCATCATTATCCTATTCTTCTAGAACGTCAGGTTTGAAGGACGTATGTGGCCCCGACCCAGGCCTCTCCATCTGGCACCAACATACGCAGCTCCTTCAACCGTTCCTCATAAGGCCTGGTTGCCAGACCATTGATCCTCTTGGTTGTCCTCTTCTGCGCATGTTCCAGCTTGGATCATGGTGTCCAGAACTGGACCCAGTTTTCCAGGTGTGGTTTGACCAAGGCAAAATAGAGCAACACTATGATTTTCCATGACAAACCTAGACAGCATCTTAAAAAGCAGAGACATCACCTTGCCGTCAAAGGTCCGTATAGTTCAAGCTCTGGTTTTCCCAGTAGTGATGTATGGAAGTGAGAGCTGGACCATCAGGAAGGCTGATCGCCGAAGAATGGATGCTTTTGGATTCTGGTGCTGGAGGAGACCCTTGAGAGTCCCATGGACTGCAAGAAGATCAAATGTATCCATTCAGAAGGAAATCAGCCCTGAGTGCTCACTGGAAGGACAGATCCTGAAGCTGAGGCTCCAAGACTTTTGCCATCTCATGAGAAGAGAAGACTCCCTGGAAAAGACCCTGATGTTGGGAAAGATGGAGGGCACAAGGAGAAGGGGACGACAGAGGACGAGATGGTGGGACAGTGTTCTCGAAGCTGCCAGCATGAGTCTGACCAAACTGCGGGAGGCAGTGGAAGACAGGAGTGCCTGGCGTGCTCTGGTCCAGGGGGTCACGAAGAGGCGGACACAACTAGAAGACTAAACAACAACAGGGGGAATCTGCAGTCAATTTCAGGCCACTGATCGCACCTGACCGGCTTGTTCTCCCCATTCCTCATTTTTCCATTTTCGCCACATCAAGCAGTTGGTCCCTTGCCTTTCCCGCCCCACAGTGATCCACGCGACGGTCACCTCCAGGCTTGACTACTGTAATTCGCTCTACGCAGGGCTGCCCTTGAAGCTGTGGGTGGAAATGTTGAAGCTGATGGTGGGACAGTGTTCTCGAAGCTACCAGCATGAGTTTGACCAAACTGTGGGAGGCAGTGGAAGACAGGAGGGCCTGGCGTGCTCTGGTCCAGGGGGTCACGAAGAGGCGGATATGACTAAACGACTCAACAACAACAACATGCCTTCCCTTAATTTGGACACTAGACTTCTGTTGATGCAGCCTATGTGGGAATGTTCAGGGATGCAGGAGAGGATACATTGTTTGATTATATCCTTTCCTACTTGTGTTAACAAGTTCTACAATTTAGCAGAGTAACATTCCCCTTTTTAAATTTGCACAGCGTATGTGTTTGCTCAGGCTCGCTAAAGCCTCTAAAATAAGTTTCCTTGGTAATTTCCCCTTTGTTGTTGTTGAGTGTCCGACTCTTGGTGACCCCTTGGACCACAGGACACCAGGCCCTCCTGTCTTCCACTGTCTCCTGCATGAACTACTGCCATGTGCTCCCCGTGGGGCTAACTTTGAAGGTGACCCAGAAACTACAACTAATCCAGAATGCGGCAGCTAGACTGGTAACTGGGAGCGGCCACCAAGGCGATATAACACCGGTCCTGAAAGACCTACACTGGCTCCCAGGACGTTTCCGAGCACAATTCAAAGTGTCAGTGCTGACCCTGAAAGCCCTAAACAGCCTTGGCCCAGTATAGCTGAAGGAGCATCTCCACCCCCATCGTCCATCCTGGACACTGAGGTTCAGCTCCAAGGGCCTTCTGGCGGTTCCCTCCCTGTGAGAAGCAAGGATGCAGGGAACCAGGCAGAGGGCCTTCTCAGTGGTGGCACCTGCCCATCAGATGTCAAGGAGAGAAAGAACTACCTGACTTTTAAAAGACATCTGAAGGCGAAACAGAAACAAGAAAGGATATAACAAGGAAAGACTGTAAATTTTTTCAATATGCTATTACGGCGGCAAGGATGTTGGTGGCTCAGAATTGGAAGGGAAAAGAGGTCCCAACTCTGGAAGATTGGAGGGTAAAGCTTATAGACTACGCAGAATTAGACAAATTAACAGGTAAAATAAGATATCAAAAAGATCAGAAATTTTTGGAAGACTGGGGGAAATTTATGGAATATTTGGAAACTGCATGTGAGGAACATACAACGTTAGTGTGTTTCAAAGAAGCTTTGTGAAAGAATGAGGAACGTTACGTGAAGATATATAGAGACAGAACTGTAACACTTAATAGTAATGTTGAAGTTAGGAAATGTGTAGATAGGATGGAAATCACGAAAGATTGTCGGAAGAGTTGAGGGAAGTCCAGATAATGAAAATAAGTGATATGTACTGGGATATAAATAAGTTTTTCTTTTTGTGTTGTTAAAAACTTAATAAAAATATATGGGAAAAAAAAAAAAAAAGACATCTGAAGGCAGCCCTGTTTAGGAAAACTTTTAAACATTTGATGTTTTATTGTGTTTTTAATATTCTGTTGGGAGTCGCCCAGAGTGGCTGGGGAAACCCAGCAAGATGGGCGGGGTATGAATTATAAATTATTATTATTATTATTATTATTATTATTATTATTATTATTATTAAGGGCCAGGTCATCGTGGTATACCCTGACATCTCTCTCTATCGCTGGGGATGCTCCTGATACGACTTGGTAGGAGACTTCGAGGGGAAAGCTGGTCCACTTTGTTGTTGTTGTTGAGTCGTTTAGTCATGTCCGCCTCTTTGTGACCCCCTGGACCAGAGCACGCCAGGCACTCCTGTCTTCCACTGCCTCCCGCAGTTTGGTCAAACTCATGCTGGTAGCTTCGAGAACACTGTCCCACCATCTCGTCCTCTGTCGTCCCCTTCTCCTTGTGCCCTCCATCTTTCCCAACATCAGGGTCTTTTCCAGGGAGTCTTCTCTTCTCATGAGGTGGCCAAAGTCTTGGAGCCTCAGCTTCAGGATCTGTCCTTCCAGTGCCGAGTCCTATCTGGGATGTTGAGCATGGCTCTCCTTCCAGACAAGAGGGGCCCCTGCTGTGCTCTGTGCAGTCCCCGTTGTCGCTGGCTTTTGATTGGGCCTTAGTGGGGCATCTTTGAGTCTGCAAGGCGAGTCCTGTTCTGAATCCGCAAAAAGCAGCGTAGCTTGAAGAGGTGCTCAATACGCTTATTGATCAACCATTTCTCCTCGATCGTTTTTGTTTTTTTTGCCAGCGTGAGCTGCTGCTGCAATCTTGCATCGCCGGGCCAGCAGGGAAGGACAGGAAACATGGTGTGTGTATGTGTGTGTGTGTTTAAAGAACAGAAGAACATCAGAAAAGCACAGCTGGATCCGGCCATAGGGGGCCCATCCTGCAGACTGTTCTCGCCATGGGACAACTCAACGCATTTTCTGTTTTTGCAGTGGACAACTTGATGCATTTTCTGGGGAGCCCCCTAGCATAAGGTTACCAGATTTTTTTCAATGCATCCAGGGACACTTTTCAACTTCAATGGATTTTCTATGAGGTAAAGCTAAAGGGACCCCTGACCATTAGGTCCAGTTGTGGCCAACTCTGGGATTGCGGCGCTCATCTCACTTTACTGGCCGAGGGAGCCGGCGTACAGCTTCCGGGTCATGCGGCCAGAAGGACTGAGCCGCTTCTGGCGAACCAGAGCAGCGCACGGAAACGCCGTTTACCTTCCCGCCGGAGCGGTACCTATTTATCTACTTGCACTTTGAGGTGCTTTCGAACTGCTAGGTTGGCAGGAGCAGGGACCGAGCAACGGGAGCTCACCCCAACACAGGGATTCGAACCGCCGACCTTCTGATCGGCAAGTCCTAGGCTCTGTGGTTTAACCCACAGCGCCACCCGTGTATGAGGACTGGTTTGTAAATCCGGGGACGTCTGGTAATCTTACCCTAGCAAGACCTGAGTGCTTCTCCAAGCAACCGATATTCAGAGGTCATAACACTTCTGACACTGGAGGCAAAATATAGCCGTCATGGCTAGTCGCCATCAGTAGTGTTATGTGGGGGCTGCCCTTGAAGACTGGGAAAATAGTTTGACTGTTGCAAAAATGCAGCAACCAAGTGGACTTGTAAAAGGGCAAAAGGATATTGGGAAATGGTCCACAATGAATTGGAGGGACGTGTTTAAAAGTACTTTCCAAAAAACAAACAAACCCAGAGTCCTTTCTTTTGGGGATAATTCAGACTGAAATTCCCAGGTGTCAAAAAAGGTTATTTATGTCTGTCGCTGCTGTGGCATATGTTTTTGTGAGTCCCAGAATGGAAAACGAGCTAGGTCGTAACCAAAGAAGGATGGCAACTTAATAATACACGCACAAAAATATTACACAAAACAAACATTCACAGTTATTAAAGTTATCAAACAAATTAACATCATATCTGGGGGGCAGGAAGTGATACAAAAAATTAAAAGCTACCCATCTTCCAATGCCCTTTTGCAAAGCAGTAGCTTGGAAGTCAAATGGAATCTGTTCCGGAAGTCCGTTCGAATTCCAAAACGTTCAGAAACCAAAGCGCGGCTTCTGATTGGCTTCAGGAAGCTGCTGCAGCCAATCAGAAGCTGCGGAAGCCCTGTCGGACGTTCGGGTTCCAAAAAACGTTCTTAAACCGGAACACTTGCTTCCAGATTTGCGGCGTTCAGGAGCCAAAACGTCCTAGTTCCAAGGCGTTTGGGATTCCAAGTATGGCTGTATTATGATAATAAAACAGTATGTCACAATGTTATTATCTAGTGGGATAATGTTGGATTGAGAAAGTTTGCTTGTAATTTTATTTCAAGATCAAATCAATATTGTTTTGATCCTCTGTTGGGGGGTCCTAAAATGTATGGGGCCCAGAGGCTGTTGTCTACTGTATCTGGTAATTCGGCACTGGGAAATACCGTATTTTTTGCTCTATAAAACTCACTTTTTCCCTCCTAAAAAGTAAGAGGAAATGTGTGTGCGTCTTATGGAGCGAATGCAGGCTGTGCAGTTATTCCAGAAGCCAGAACAGGGAGAGGGATCACTGCTTTCGCTGCGCAGCGATCCCACTTGCTGTTCTGGCTTCTGAGATTCAGAATTTTTTGTTGTTGTTTTCCTCCTCCAAAAACTAGGTGCGTCTTGTGGTCTGGTGCGTCTTATAGAGCGAAAAATACAGTAAGCCATCATCACCAAAGAAAGACTCTGGAATGAGTTCTTTACAGTGTTTGACGAGGAAGAACTCCTGGAAAGTGAGCGTTGCGATCTCTTCTGTAGCGGTGCTTGGATTTTGGGATGCCAAAATCCTGGCCATTGTGTGTGTGTGTGTTTGTGTGGTGTCACGGAAAAGAGAGGGTGGGAGAGATTCCCAGCCAGGGGAGGGTGGTAGTAAAAGGTCACAGAGTTAATCTCCCCTCCACACGGCTCTCTCACACATCGCTGATTAATAATTGAAGAAAATATATTTCTTTTTCCGCCGCAGCATAAATGAAAAATGAAGAAGCGTTAAAGGCGTCACCCGGACTGAGCCTGAGGGAAAGGTTCCATTCCTGCCATCTTTGAGGAGAACAGCCTGAAACTCGGGAGAGATGCTGCCAGTCTGTGCATGCAATACTAAGCTTAACAATAACAACAATTTATTATTTATACCCCGCCCATCTGGCTGGGTTTCCCCAGCCACTCTGGGCAGCTCCCAACAGAATATTAAAAACACAATAAAACATCAGACATTAAAAACTTCCCTAAACAGGGCTGCCTTCAGATGTCTTCTAAAAGTCAGATAGTTGTTTATTTCCTTGACATCTGATGGGAGGGCGCCACCACCGAGAAGGCCCTCTGCCTGGTTCCCTCCAACCTAACTTCTCTCAGGGAGGGAACCGCCAGAAGGCCTTGGAGCCAATGTAGTTTTTGAGCGTCGAATGTCCTCAATACCTAAATGACGGGAAGCTTAAATGGGTGCTTTAAACGATGCCTTATGAGGAACGGCTAAGGGAGCTGGGCATGTTTAGCCTGGAGAAGAGGAGGTTAAGGGGTGATATGATAGCCATGTTCAAATATATAAAAGGATGTCACATAGAGGAGGGAGAAAGGTTGTTTTCTGCTGCTCCAGAGAAGCGGACACGGAGCAATGGTTCCAAACTACAAGAAAGAAGATTCCACCTAAACATTAGGAAGAACTTCCTGACAGTAAGAGCTGTTTGACAGTGGAATTTGCTGCCAAGGAGTGTGGTGGAGTCTCCTTCTTTGGAGGTCTTTAAGCAGAGGCTTGACAACCATATGTCAGGAGTGCTCTGATGGTGTTTCCTGCTTGGCAGGGGGTTGGACTCCATGGCCCTTGTGGTCTCTTCCAACTCTATGATTCTATGATTCTATGATTCTATGATTCTATGATTCTATGATTCTATGATTCTATGGGTGCCACCATTTAAGAAGGATGTTGGCAAGCTGGAAGGTGGGCAGAGGAGGGGCAACCAAGATGATCAAGGGTCTGGAAACTAAGCCTGATGCGGAACGGTCAAAGGAGCTGGGTGCATTTAGCCTGGGAAAGAGGAGACTGAGAGGAGAGACGAGAGCCATCTTCAGATATTTATAGGGCTGCCACATGGAAGAGGGAACAGATAGTTGTTTATTTCCTTGACATCTGATGGGAGGGTGCCACCACCAAAAAGGCCCTCTGCCTGGTTCCCTGTAACCTCGCTTCGCACAGGGAAGCAACTGGCATTAGTTTGCCTGTATTCCCAAGTGATGTGTAAAAATTTTCAGAGACACCGTTGATGATGGTAATAATAATTTATTATTTATACCCCGCCCATCTGGCTGGGTTTCCCCAGCCACTCTGGGCAGTTCCCAATCAAATGTTAAAAACAGTACAGCATTAAATATTAAAAACTTCCCTAAACAGGGCTGCCTTCAGATGTCTTTTAAAGATAGGATAGCTGCTTATTTCCTTCACATCTGAAGGGAGGGTGTTCCACAGGGCGGGCGCCACCACCGAGAAGGCCCTCTGCCTGGTTCCCTGTAACCTCACTTCTCGCAATGAGGGAACCGCCAGAAGGCCCTCAGCGCTGGACCCCAGTGTTCAGGCTGAATGATGGGGGTGGAGACGCTCCTTCAGGTCTACGGGACCAAGGCCGTTTAGGGCTTTAAAGGTCAGCCCCAACACTTTGAATTGTGTTCGGAAACGTACTGGGAGCCAATGTAGGTCTTTCAGGAGCCAGTGTGGTGTAGTGGTTAAGAGCGGTAGTCCCCAAATCTGGGGAACCGGGTTCGCGTCTCCGCTCCTCCACATGCAGCTGCTGGGTGACCTTGGGCCAGTCACACTTCTGTGAAGTCTCTCAGCCCCACTCACCTCACAGAGTGTTTGTTGTGGGGGAGGAAGGGAAAGGAGAATGTTAGCCGCTTTGAGACTCCTTAAAGGGAGTGAAAGGTGGGATATCAAATCCAAACTCTTCTTCTTCTTCTTCTTCTTCAGTGTTATGTGGTCTCCACTCCCAGTCACCAGTCTAGCTGCCGTGTTCTGGATTAATTGCAGTTTCCGGGTCACCTTCAAAGGTAGCCCCATATAGAGCACATTGCAGTAGTCCAAGTTGATGTAATCTTTCAAGGAGTTGGAGATGGCGTTTATAAGTGGTCCGTGTTTCACAAGCTTACAGTAATATTGATAGCAGAATAAATTGGGTGTATTACATCTCGGTCGTTTTCTGCACATGTTGCAAAGCTGAAGATGTCAGCTTTGTACTGATATGCTTTGTAAAATTTTAACTTTTCACCAGATTGGTGGTTTTGGCCCCTTCCCCACCTCCTCTCCTGAAGAAGGACCCGGAAGCGGGGGGGGGGGCGTGTTACCCAAGGGAAGGTTCAGCAAGCAGAAATGGCTGCCTTTGAAAACACCACTTCATCATCCCAGCTCCTGCAAATACACAGAGGGGGAGGGAAAGGGGGTGGGGTGGCAGGAAACATGACATGATCAATCAGGTCTTGAAAATTAATTATGACTACACCTTGGAATCTCGATTATGATTGATTAATTGATTTGGCCGTTCCCTGCGTCGAAATCCCAAACTCATGCAACCGACGACTGAGGGTGGGGGTCATGGGTGGAGTTTTTGGGATGGTGGGTGGTGGGAAAGCAGCAGCGGCCGTTCCTTAAAAGGGGGCAGGAGCTGAAAGAGAGAGAAGAGAGAGCTTAATATGGTGGGTGTTATCCCTGGTCCTGAACAGGGTAACTGTTCCCCCGAAGGACCAGGTGCGCAGCCTGGGAGTCATTTTGGACTCACTGCTGTCCATAGAGGTGCAGGTCAGTTCTGTGTCCAGGGCAGCTCCATCTGGGACGCAGGATGAGACCCTCCCTGCCTGCAGACTGTCTGGCCAGAGTGGTGCATGCTCTGGTTATCTCCTGCTGCAACTCCTGCCATGCGCTCTAAGTGGGGCCACCTTTGAAGGTGACCCAGAAACTGCAACTAATCCAGAATGCGGCAGCTAGACTGGGGACTGGGAGCGGCCGCCGAGACCACATAACACCGGTCTTGAAAGACCTACATTGGCTCCCAGTACGTTTCCGAGCACAATTCAAAGTGTTGGTGCTGACCTTGAAAGCCCTAAATAGCCCAGGAGACCTGAAGGAGTGTCTTCACCCCCATCGTCCAGCCCGGACACTGAGGTCCAGCTCCAAGGGTCTTCTGGCGGTTCCCTCCCTGCGAGAAGCGAGGTTGCAGAGAACCAGGCAGAGGGCCTTCTTGGTGGTGGCGCCCTCCCATCAGATGTCAAGGAAATAAACAACTGTCTGACTTTTAGAAGACATCTGAAGGCAGCCCTGTTTAGGGAAGCTTTTAATCTTTCATGTTTCATTGTGCTTTTAGTTCTGTTGGGAGCTGCCCAGAGTGGCTGGGGAAACGCAGCCAGACCGGCGGGGTATAAATAATAACATTATTATTAATTATGCTCATTATTCTAGTACAGTCCCATGAAATGCAGGAAACTCAGCTAAAGAATCGCTGACAGGTGGCCACCCAACCTGTGTCTAATAGGTTACCCTGCTTACATCGCCACACATCATCTCACAACTTAGATTAAAACTAGCAGAAATAAGATGTTGTGGGGGGGGAGAGTGGATTTGTATTTTAAAATAAAAACAATGACCCCTGTCGTTTTTTAAAAGAACACACTCTCCTCTTTCATAATGAAGTGTGTTACCCACAAAGCAAAGGGGATTTCAGCCGTTTAATGGTGGTAATTAACAGATTTCAGGCTTAAAATTGCTTCTGTCTCTTTAATAGAAGGGGGGGAGGAGAGACAGAATATTGGTGCCTAGGACCCTGCGGAGAGTAAAATCATACCCTGATATTGATTTGATTGTTATTCTTGCATGGCCCCCACCCCCAATGCATCTTTCCTCAATCTCGCAGCCTCCTGTGTAATAAAGATTAAACAGAAAAGCGTTCTGATATGACTTTGAAAAGCAGGGAGAACGACGAAGGAATTCAACCGGTATCTTCCAGAGATGGAAGCTTGCATTTTTAATTCCATTCCAAAAAGCTCACTTGTGTTATTCCTGACAACTACCTCCTAATTTTGAAGACAGGAGTGCCTGGCGTGCTCTGGTCTATGGGGTCACGAAGAGTCGGACACGACTAAACGACTAAACAACAACAACAACAACACCTTCTAATTTGTGTTTGTGAAATTAAGAGTTGTGCTTGAGATGAGACGTCTTCTGAGTGGGGCCTTGCAATGTTGTGTCGCAGTTTGCGTAGGGATGGGTGGTGTTGTGGTCTAAACCACTGAGCCTCTTGGGCTTGCCGATCGGAAGGTTGGCGGTTCGATTCCTGGCAACGGGGTGAGCTCCCGTTGCTCAGTCCCTGCTCCTGCCAACCTAGCAGTTCGAAAGCACACCAGCGCAAATAGATAAATAGGTACCGCTGCAGCGGGAAGGTAAACAGTGTTTCCATGTGCTCTGGTTTCCGTCATGCACCAGAAGCGGTTTAGTCCTGCTGGCCACATGACCTGGAAAGCTGTCTGTGGACAAACACCGGTTCCCTCAACCTGAAAAGCGAGATGAGCGCCGCAACCCCATAGTCGCCTTTGACTAGACTTAACCAAGCAATGACAAACCCAGACAGCATCTTAAAAAGCAGAGACATCTCCTTGCTAACAAAGGTCCGTATAGTTAAAGCTGTGGTTTTCCCAGTAGTGATGTACGAAAGTGAGAGCTGGACCATCAAGAAGGCTGATCGCCGAATAATTGATTCTTTTGAATTCTGGTGCTGGAGGAGACTCTTGAGAGTCCTATGGATTGCAAGAAGATCCAACCTCTCCATTCTGAAGGAAATCAGCCCTGAGTGCTCACTGGAAGGACAGATCCTGAAGCTGAGGCTCCAAGACTTTGGCCACCTCAGGAGAAGAGAAGACTCCCTGGAAAAGACCCTGATGTTGGGAAAGATGGAGGGCACAAGGAGAAGGGGACAACAGAGGACGAGATGGTGGGACAGTGTTCTCGAAGCTGCCAGCATGAGTCTGACCAAACTGCGGGAGGCAGTTGAAGACAGGAGGGCTTGGCGTGCTCTGGTCCAGGGGGTCACGAAGAGGTGGACACGACTAAACGACTCAACAACAACAACAACAAACCATCCAGGGGCCCTTTACCGTTACCTTTACATGATCCTGGTAGATTCCTCTTTTCTCCCTCCTAAAAAGAATAAAGACACAACAGTCTTTTAAAAGTATAACAAGAAGTTTACTTACATTCAGTTCACAGTAGGTTCCCTGAAGGCAGGCTTTAGCTCATAGTTACAGAAGAGAGTGTGGGTTCATCCCATATGGTGGATTTGAGCCCATGTGCTGCTAGCTGAGAGCCAGCAGACAGCAAAGGCTTCAGGAATAGATGGGAGGGAGAGGAAGAGGTTCAAGAGGAAGATGGCTGCATGACTAGCCCCTTTATAGGGTCTGCTAGGGTCTCACCCAGGGGCGCGGGTGGCGCTGTGGGTTAAACCACAGAGCCTAGGACTTGCCGATCAGAAGGTCGGCGGTTCGAATCCCCGCGATGACGGGGTGAGCTCCTGTTGCTCGGTCCCTGCTCCTGCCAACCTAGCAGTTCAAAAGCACGTCAAAGTGCAAGTAGATAAATAGGTCCCGTTCCGGCGGGAAGGTAAATGGCGTTTCCGTGCACTGCTCTGGTTCGCCAGAAGCGTCTTAGTCCTGCTGGCCACATGATCCGGAAGCTGTACGCCGGCTCCCTCGGCCACTAAAGCAAGATGAGTGCCGCAACCCCAGAGTTGGCACAACTGGACCTAATGGTCAGGGGTCTCTTTACCTAGGGTCGTGCCCATCTACCTGGTCACACGCAGAGGGAGGATGCTACAGCCCAGGTGTGACAGGAAGTCCTCCTGGCTGGAGCAACATCCCCCCTGTGTGTCCACTCTGGGCAAACAGGAAGTGTTGTACTTGACTGCTTCTGTTACACCCCACAGTGCACAGCCAGACCAGCGACTCATTCAGAGATACAGCAAGCAAACTCCTCTTCAGAGTCCTCTGGGCTGCATCATTTAATGAACCGATAGATCCCACAAGCTGCGCACCCGCTGGGAATTACCGGCTTGCCTAGGCTCGTTTGGGGCTGTTTTCTTTTTAAATATAAAACCCCATGTATGATGGCAATGTGATTTGTGACTGCTTCGTTATATCCCCCCCCCTCTCCTTGTCATTTTATCGTTTCCTCTTTCGTTGCAGATCCTTCAGCAATTAAAAAAAGAGGGAGGAAAGGATAAGGAAAGAAGGAGGAACGGGAAAAGGAGATACAAAAGGAGTTGATGTTTGGCTATCACTTAGACGCTTGTTCCTACTTACTCGGGGCTTATTAAACCCCATTCAATGCCCATAGCTGGGTGAGATCGATAGGTGCTCCGAGCAAAAACGACTCTGTTTGGTCACTGTAGCCTGTGTTGCAGAATTGATCCGGCACGGCTGCCGCATTCGGAAAAAAATCCATCTCTCTCTCTCTCTCTCTCTCTCTCTTTTTTAACTACCCCCCCCCAACTTCCCCACAAAGCCAGGTTGCCAAGCAACGGGCCTCCGTGTGGGTAGCCATTGGCTCAGCATCTGAGCATCGGTCTCTGATGTCCCCCTCTGTGGTCAGTTGGTCAGTTTGGGCCGCAATCTGTCCTCCAGGCTGGCTCCAGGGGTTGGAGGGAGAGAAAGAGAGAAGGGAGAAATCGATAGCAGCTCACATTTAACCTTTCTTCCTCTTCTCCTCTCTGAAAAGTGGGGGGAGGGGAGGGGAGAGAGTGGGGGGGGCGGGGGGCGCGCGCACACTTCTCGAAAACTATATTGACTTCTTCGCCCTTATCCCTAGGGAGGGGGGAGCACCGAAGCGTCTTGGGCAAGGTTTGGCGAGGCGTCTTCTGTGCCAAACTGCCGCTGGCAGGCTCGCTTTGGGACAAGGATTGGCATAGGGTGGGTGGGTGGGTGTGGGTGGGTGGGTGTCGCTGCCTTCTGCTCCTTGGCTGGCCTGAGAACCTTCCAGGAGAGACAGGGCCAAGTTCCGCAGGAAACGTGGGAGATAAGCCTGGTTTCTATGCTTGGGGTTTGGGAAAGAGAAGTGACCACTAGGCTAGATTGAAGAGAAAGAAAGTCCTCTTCCTTTTTCTCTTTCTTTCTTTCTTTTTCTTCTTCTTCCTTCCTTTCTTTTTGTTGTTTTCTTTCTTTCTTTCTTCTTTCTTTCTTTCTTTCTCTCTCTCTCTCTCTCTTTCTTTCTTTCTTCCCTCCCTCCCTCCTTTTTTGATCCATTTTCCTTCTCTTCTTTTTTATTTTTTCTTGTGTCCTTCACCTGTTCTTTACTTACCTTCCCTTTCATCCATCCTTCACCTTTCTTCCTCCCTCCAGTCCCTTCCATCTATAATTGCCTGCATTCCTTCCTTCCTTCCTCCCCTCCCCCTTCCATCTATAATTTCCTCCCTCCCTCCCTCCCTCCCTCCCTCCCTCCCTCCCTCCCTCTTCCATCTATAATTTCTTTCCTTCCTTCCTTCCTTCCTTCCTTCCTTCCTTCCTTCCTTCCTCCTTTCCTCCCTCTTCCATCTATAATTTCCTCCCTCCTTTCCTCCCTTCCTCCCTCCCTCCCTCCCTCCCTCCCTTCCTTCCTTCCTTCCTTCCTTCCTTCCTTCTTCCCTCCCTCTTCCATCCATAATTTCCTCCCTCCCTCCCTCCCTCCCTCCTTCCTTCCTTCCTTCCTTCCTTTCTTTCTTTCTTTCTTTCTTTCTTTCTTTCTTTCTTTCTTTCTTTCTTTCTTTCTTTCTTTCCTCCCCTCCCCCTTCCATCTATAATTCCCTCCCTCTTTCTTTTCTCTTCCTCCTGGCATCTTCCACTTTTAATAAACTAACAAAACACGGGCCTCAGTAGCAACATACATAAATAACCTTTTTTGACACCTGGGAATTTCTGTCTGAATTATCTGCAACAGAAAGGACTCTCTGGTGTGTTGGGGGGGGGGTTGGGGGGAAAGTACTTTTAAACATTTTTTTTCAATTCACTATGGATTATTTCCCAATACTCTTTTACCCTTTTACAGGTCCACCACATAAGAAAGAACATTCCCTCCACCTCATTGCTGTGGGATGTGATACATGAGTAGCAGTCAAGTACAACATTCCTTGTCTTCCTAGAGTGGACATGCAAGGGGATGTTTGGACCAGCCAGTCGAAAACTTCCTGTTTCCTCCTGGTCTGGAGCATCCTTCCTCTTGCATATGACAAGAGGTGGGCGTGGCCTTACCTGTGCAGGTGACAAAAGGGCAAGGCACACAGCCATCTCTCTCTCTTTGACTTCCTCTGTTGTTGGAGCAGCTTTTTAGATAGAATTGCTCTGCTTTTGGCTTTTAGCTAACAGAGGACACTGGATAGATCCGCATGTATATACTTTGTAACCAAGTCTACCTTCAGGGATCCAACTGTGAACTGATGTGAGTAAACTTCTTTTATATACTTTACACAAGATTGTGGCGTTTTTATTCTTTTAAGAGGGATATAAAGGAACTTAAAGGCAAAGGGTAAGGGGACCCCTGACCATTAGGTCCAGTCATGGCTGACTCTGGGGTTGCGGGGCTCATCTCGCTTTACTGGCCGAGGGAGCCGGCATACAGCTTCCGGGTCATGTGGCCAGCAGGACTAAGCCGCTTCTGGCGAACCAGAGCAGCGCACGGAAACACCATTTACCTTCCCGCCGGAGCGGTGCCTATTTATCTACTTGCACTTTGACGTGTTTTCGAACTGCTAGGTTGGCAGGAGCAGAGACCAAGCAACGGGAGCTCACCCCGTCATCGCGGGGATTCGAACCGCCGACCTTCCGATCGGCAAGTCCAAAGGCTCAGTGGTTTAGACCACAGCGCCACCCATCCCAATTCCATCAGAGAAATGTTGGAAGGTATGTGCAGGGTGGCCTCCTTGTCCAAAGCCTCTTTAAGGCCTTCCTAAAACTGCCAGGAGAAGCCTGGCAACTTCACTATGCCCAGAACTGACTCTCCAAACCTGCCAGCAGTCGGGGCCCTGCCTCCTTCCCCCCCACCACCCCCACGAATCTTGGCAGCCCACGACCAGCCTCATTAGGAGGAGTTTGATGGCAGCGTCTCAGGATCAGACCAAAGATTTATGCTGAGGTTTAAGAACACAGGGATGTCTGGCTGAGATGCGGCTGACAGGGTCAGTGGATTGCCTGTCAAATATTGAGCAGATGTTAGCTCAACGTCAATGATGTTAGCCCTAAGTGAAAACAAACAGCCAAGAGGGGGGAAAGAGAGCAGTTAATGGTTTTCTTGAGACATCCTCTTGGCAAAGCTGGCCTGAGTGGTACCTGGTACGGACATTACTCATGGCCGAGTGATGTACTGATGGACAGAACGCTTTATCCGCAGCCATTCAGAGGAATATTTCTCATGTACGAATCAGTGGTGAGAACTAGGACCTTGCACCACAGAAGGATGGCTGTGTTGTGCAGTGGTTAGAGTAGGATGGCAGGGAATCTTTGTGGGAATGTTCAGGTGGCAGAAGAGGAGTTTGGATTTGATATCCTGCTTTATCACTACCCGAAGGAGTCTCAAAGTGGCTAACATTCTCCTTTCCCTTCCTCCCCCACAACAAACACTCTGTGAGGTGAGTGGGGCTGAGAGACTTCAGAGAAGTGTAACTGGCCCAAGGTCACCCAGCAGCTGCATGTGGAGGAGCGGAGACGTGAACCCAGTTCACCAGATTACGAGTCTGCCGCTCTTAACCACTATACCACACTGGCTCTCAAGGATATCTTGTTTATCCTTCCTAACTTGCGCTAGCAAGTTCCTTTACATAGCAGAGTTACATTCCCCCTTCTTACATGCACAGCAGATAGCTGGTTGCAGGCTCGTGTGAGCCTCTCGCTATTATACAATTCAGTCTGTCTCAGATTGAATTGTATGTTCCTGGTAAATTCCCTTGAATCCCTCTTAAAAGTATAAAGATGCCACAATCTTGTTCAAAGTCAATAGAATAAGTTTACTCACATCAGATCACAGTTGGATTCCCGAAGGCAGACTTAGTTACAAATATGTACATGTGGATCTACCCCATATGGGGGAATAATCCCAGTGCTTCTGGTAGCTGAGAGCTAGCAGAGCAGTCCTAGCTAAAAGCTGGTCAAACAAAGAAAGAAGTCAAAAAGAGAGGTGTGCTGCGTGACTCGTCCTTTTGTTACCTGGACAGGTGAGGCCACGCCCACCTTCTGTCACATGCAAAAGGAAGGATGCTCCAGCCAGGAGGAACAGGAAGTTTCAACCGGCTGGACCAAACATTCCCTCGCATGTCTTCTCTAGCGTTACAAGGAATGTTGAACTTGACTGCCTCTTGTGGATCACATCCCACCATCTTTGCCACGTGCATGAAGTGGATGGAGCAATTCATGTAAATATGACTGTTATTTACCAATGTTATCAATATCAGTTCTGACGGTGCAGACAGAAGACGTAGCCGACAAGTAATCAGCTAGATGCACAAAGAAGATGGCTGGATCAGGCCAAAGATGTATCTGATCCATCATTCTGTCCTCACAGTGGTTGACCAGATCCCTGTGGGAAGTCTGCGAGTTGGAGATCAGCAATTCCTAGAAACCGGGATGATGTTCCTGACTGATGGCCATTGAACCTCTGCTTAAAAACCTCCAAGGAAGGAGAGTCCATCACCTTCCAAGGGAGTCCGTTCCACTATCAAACAGCTCTCACCATCAGAAAGCTATTCCTAGTGTTGAGTCGGAATCTCCTTTCTTGTAACTTGAAGCCATGGGTTCGAATCCTACCCTGTGGAGCAGGAGAAGACAAGCTTTCTCCCTCTTCCACGTGGAAGCCCTTGAGATATTGGAAGGTGGCTCTCCTATCTCCTCTCAGGCTCCTCTTTTCCAGGCTAAACATCGCCAGCTCCTTCGACCCTTCCTCATCAGGCTCGGTTTCCAGACCTTTGATCATCTTGGTCTCCCTCCTCTGCTCACCTTCCAGCTTGTCCACATCCTTCTTAAATTGTGGTGCCCAGAACTGGACACAGTATCCCAGGTGTGGTCTGACCAAGGCAGAATATTTCTCTGCAAGGAGGAAGGAAATGGGGAAAGCTTTCCAATGGTCTTTGGACTGTAGGGGCTCACACCTCCCTGTAAATACAGTCTGGCAAGTACCTGTTTAGCTGAGCACACTTATCAATATGCATAAGAGATTCAGGAACTTAGTATTTACCATCTCCAAGGAATGGCCAGGCTACCCAGAAAAGGCAATTGATAAGGAATGATTGATCAGGTCTCCTGGCAGACAGGAGAGAAGCAACACACTCCCATTTCTGCTGGGGACCACCTCTTTCTGTGATGTATGCAGGATATTTTGGGGGGTGGTCTTGAGCTACAAGGGACGTGGGTGGCGCTGTGGGTTAAACCACAGAGCCTAGGACTTGCTGATCAGGAAGGTTGGCGGTTCGAATCCCCATGATGGGGTGAGCTCCCGTTTATTGGTCCCTGCTCCTGCCAACCTAGCAGTTCGAAAGCACGTCAAAGTGCAAGTAGATAAATAGGTACCGCTCCGGCGGGAAGGTAAACTAGGTGGTCAGAAGGTATCCCACGGTCAGACAGCACTTACTGCCAGAAAGTCCTTCCTGAAGTTGAGTCGGAATCTCCTTTCTCATCCCTTGAAGCTACGGGTTCGAGTCCTGCCTTCCAGAGCAGGAGAAAACAAGCTTCCATAGGACGGCCCTTGATATATTGGAAGATGGCTGTCCTCTCAGTCTCCTCTTTCCCAGGCTAAACGTACCCAGCTCCTTCAACTGTTCCTCATCAGGCTTGGTTTCCAGACCCTTGATCATCTTGGTCGCCCTCTTCTACACATGTTCCAGCTTGTCAACATCTTTCTTAAATTGTGGTGCCCAGAACTGGATGCAGTATTCCAGGTGTGGCCTGACCAAGGCAGAACAGAGTTGTCCTATTACAGTCTTACCTTGGTTGCTGAACGGAATCCATTCCAGGAAGTCCATTCGACTTCCAAAAATGTTTGAAGACCAAGGCACGGCTTCTGAATGGCTGCAGGAAGCTCCTGCAACCAATCAGAACACGCGTCGGACATTCGGCTTCCAAAGAATGTCCGCAAACCGGAACACTCACTTCCGGGTTTGCGGCGTTTGGGAGCCAAAACGTTCGAGTTGCAAAGCGTTTGAGATCCAAGATATGACTGTACTTCCCTTGGTCTAGGCCAGGGGTCAGCAAACTTTTTCAGCAAGGGGCCGATCCACCATCCCTCAGACCTTGGGGGGGGGGCGGACTGTATTTTGTAAAAAAAGAAATGAATGAATTCCAATGCCCCACAAATAACCCAGAGATGCATTTTAAATAAAAGGACACATTCTACTCATGTAAAAACATGCTGATTCCTGGACCGTCCACGGACTGGATTGAGAAGGCGATTGGGCCGCATCCAGCCCCCGGGGCCTTAGGTAGCCTACCCCCGGTCTAGATGCTAGACTTCTGTGAATGCAAACTAGAAACGCCTTGGCCTTTTTCTTCTGCTGAATACTATTTGCTGAAAATGGACAGAGGGGTGACTTTTCTTGCGCTCAAGTGTTGCTTGCATATTTTCCACAGGTACCAGAATGACCATTGGATGCCATTGGGCATGTGGTGGACCTGCCATAAAATTAAGAGCTTCTGGGATATGGTGTACGAAGAATAGGGGGAAAAAATAAACAAAATTTCATAGAGACCAGAAGCCTTTTTATTGGGCCTACTAGAATCAGATGCTAAAGCTCTGGTTTTCCCAGCCATGATGTATGGAAGTGAGAGCTGGACCATCAAGAAGGCTGATCGTCGAAGAATGGATGCTTTTGAATTCTGGTGCTGGAGGAGACTCTTGAGAGTCCCATGGACTGCAAGAAGATCAAACCTCTCCATTCGGAAGGAAATCAGCCCTGAGTGCTCACTGGAAGGACAGATCCTGAAGCTGAGGCTCCAAGACTTTGGCCCCCTCATGAGAAGAGAAGACTCCCTGGAAAAGACCCTGATGTTGGGAAAGATGGAGGGCACAAGGAGAAGGGGACAATGAAGGACGAGATGGTGGGACAGTGATCTCGAAGCTACCAGCATGAGTCTGACCAAACTGCGGGAGGCAGTTGAAGACAGGAGGGCCTGGCGTGCTCTGGCCCAGTGGGTCATGAAGAGTCGGACACGACTAAACGACTAAACAACAAGAATCAGATATCTTAAATGAAAATACGAAAATGTTCTTATACGCAACCACGCCAGCAAGAATATTAATTGCCCAAAACTGGAGAAAAAGTGATGTAGTACCAACTAAAGGAAGTAAGCCACTCCTTTGGTTTCGATGGGCCTACTCTGGGTAGGATGAATGCCGGCTGCAATGCCAAACTCACAGCTGGTGAGAACAGCAGGGTTCACTGCGAGACTTCAGCTCCCAGACACCCAAATGAGATTTGATGTCTGGAAACGAGGTCCATTTTCTGCTGCCAGCCCTGAAAGGCTACCTAAACTGGACTTTCTGGGGGTCAGCCAGCTCATTCTCCCTCCCTGCTCGATTTCCACTGGACGTCCACCGCGAGCCGGAGGAAAACGTCGATAGAGACAAAGCAAGGTTATTAATTTTTCAGAAAAGAAAATGCATTATACATTTTCGGGAGAAATATTGATAAAGGCACTCAATTGCTTGCCTGCTCCTTCCTCAGTTCCCCTCCCCCCCCCACTCCACTGTCCATCTCCATCTTGCTTTTCCGTCCTCCCAGAGGTTTCTTTTGTAATCTGCTTAATGCCATAACTCTGCCCTGATCGTGGCTTTTTAAAAACAAACAACAGCTTCTGCAGTCAGACCGCAAGGCAAATGTTCTCTCTCCTCCCCAGCCAAAAAAAGGAACAAACGAACAACCATCTCCATTTGCCCTGATTTGGGAGAGCGTCCCAGACACTCCCAGTGTCTCTGTTTTCCAGGGACAGACCCGGATTTACAGAAGCTGCCCTGGTTTCTGATTTGATCCAGGAATGTCCCACTTTTCCTTAGGACGTCCCTATTTTCATGGGAGAAACGTTGGAGGGGATGGAATAGAACGTCCCTATTTTCAGGGGAGAAACATTGGAGGGGATGGAATAGGACGTCCCTATTTTCAGGGGAGAAACGTTGGAGGGAATAGAATAGGACGTCCCTATTTTCAGGGGAGAAACATTGGAGGGGATGGAATAGGACGTCCCTATTTTCAGGGGAGAAACGTTGGAGGGGATGGAATAGGACGTCCCTATTTTCAGGGGAGAAACGTTGGAGGGGATGGAATAGGACGCCCCTATTTTCACGGGAGAAACGTTGGAGGGGATGGAATAGGACACCTCAATTTTCAGGGGAGAAATGTTGGAGAGGATGGAGTTATCTGACCCTCGAGCCAACCTTTAGAAGACATCTGAAGACAGCCCTGTATAGGGAAGTTTTTTTAATGTTTCATGTTATGTTTTTATATATGTTGGAAGCTGCCCAGAGTGGCTGGGGCAATCTAGTCAGATGGGCGGGGAGGAGGAGGAGGAGGAGGAGGAGGAGGAGGAGGAGGAGGAGGAGGAGAAGGAGAAGAAGAAGAAGAAGAAGAAGAAGAAGAAGAAGAAGAATGTCCCTATTTCTATCAGTGAAATGTTGAAGAGTATGGAGTTCTACACAGAGTCCTACACTTAAGGCCATTGGTAGGCAAACTAAGGCCCGGGAGCCGGATCCGGCCCAATCGCCTTCTCAATCCAGCCCGCGGATGGTCTGGGAATCAGCGTGTTTTTACATGAGTAGAATGTGTCCTTTTATTTAAAATGCATCTCTGGGTTATTTGTGGGGCATAGGAATTTGTTCATTTTTTCCCCAAAAAAATATTGTCCGGCCCCCCACAAGGTCTGAGGGACCGGCCCCCTGCTGAAAAACTTTGCTGACCCCTGGACTAGACCATGTGAAAAAGGAACATAATATCTCAGCTGCATGTTCATTCATTTTCAGCTTTGTATCCTTATTATTATATTTAAAAAGTATCTAGGCATTCTGTTGTTACGCCCGTAACCTAGGTTTAAGGTGCCTTTTAGCTCCTAACTTGCATATTTCAGTTTCTAACGCTGCTTAGGCCCTGATCCAGCAGACTTTTCTGACATTCTTATGATTTTGTGACATCCTGCACCGTGCAGAATCACAGCAAATAATTGCTCCCCGTTCTGCTTCTGGCGATTAGGGTGCCCAGGCTGTTATTGTGGCAGTGATGATGAATCGAGAAAAGGGGATAGGTTTGTTTGTGCGTGAGCTCTCAAATGCAGAAGAGGGAGAAGCTGTTGAAATGGTCTCTTTAAGCCATCGGTTGTTGACAAGACTATTCTAATCCCATCGAAGCTCTAAGTGATAGATGGATGTTGTCGTTCTCAATCTCACACTATAGCGTGCATTGATTTCTCTCTCCCTCCCTCCCTCCCTTCTCCACAGACGGATCTCAAAGGTAACCTTTCTCTGAAAGCGAAAGATGTTCTCTTCCATATCTTCCAGGTGGCCCAGGAAAAACCCGTGGCTAGCTCAACTGAGCTGGGCGTTGTAGCCAACATTAATTGTACAACATGAGTAGACCTGTTATATGAGCATCACTAACTAGATGCCAATGGTTCCATAGTGGATAAACACAATAAAACATCAGACATTAAAAACCACAACATTCGGTGGTTGGCTGGCTGCCCCAGCCATTCTGGGCGGCTCCCAACAGAATATTAAAAACACAATAAAACATCAGACGTTAAAATCTTCCCTAAACAGGGCTGCTTTCAGATGTCTTCTAAAAGTCAGATCATTGTTTATTTCCTTGTCATCTGATGGAAGGGCGTTCCACAGGGCGGGTGCCACCACCGAGAAGGCCCTCTGCCTGGTTCCCTGCAACCTCACTTCTCACAGGGAGGGAACCGCCAGAAGGCCCTCGGAGCTGGACCTCCGTGTCCAGGCTGGACAATGGGGGTGGAGACTCTCCTTCAGGTCTACTGGGCCATTTAGGGCTTTGAAGGTCACCACCAATATTTTGAATTGTGCCTGGAAATGTACTGGGAGCCAATGTAGATTCTTTAGGACCTGTGTTATAAATGCAATAAATAAATATTTTAGTTCCATTCATGGTTTCCCATTGTGGGAATGTTCTGGGGCGCAGGAGAGGATATATTGACTAATTATATCCTTATCCAACTTGTGCTAACAAGTTCCCAAAATATCAGCAGAGTTTATGACATTCCCCTTTTAGTTCGCAACGGTAACGCTTGCACAGGTTCGCTAGAACCTCTATAATAATTACTCTGGTAATTTCCCCTTTTGTTCCCTCTTAAAATACAAGACGCGACACAGTCTTTATAAAAGTATAAAAGAGTTTACTCACGTTCTGTTCACAATATAATCCCAGAAGGCAGGCAGCTTTAAAAAGGTTACATACACTTAGAATCTATCTTATAGGAAGATAGTACTGTCCTCTCTTGGCTGAGAGCCAAGAGGGCATATTGCTCCTTCAGAAGATGAAGATGAGAGAGAGAGATATGGCTGCCTGCCCTGTGCTTTTATCATTACCTGCACAGGTGAGGCCACACCCACCTCTGGTCACATGCGGAGGAAGTCCGTCCCCAGGAAGTTTACCTGCTTGCTGGACAGACATCCCTCCCCATGTTCTAACATGTACACTCTAGGAATGTTGTCATTGACTGCCCCTGTGTTTTACATCCCACACCCATTAGGACAACTGGTTGGCCGCTGGGAAAGCAGGAAGGAAGCTAGACTTATCCTCCAAAACTCAAGGTGGTCTACATGGTTATATACCCTCACCCCTAATTCTACCTTCACAACAACCTTGTAAGGCAGGTTAGGCTGAGAGGCAGTGATTGACCCCCAAGATCCCACCTAATGAACTTCATGTCTGAATGAGGATTTGAACCCTGGTCTTACCCGCCCAACATTTTGTGGGAACAAATGCCCGTCGTTTGACTCTGCGTTGTGGGAGCAAGGCCTGTCCTGCTTCCTTCTGACATTCACGGTTGTGGGAAGTCCCTGAGGTCTAGCATGATGAGAGACCCTCCCTTTCCCTCCCCCTCCCCCGCCACAACCAGAGATGGATGATATTGACAGGCTGGTCTCCATCTCTCTGTCAATTCCACTGTTGACATCATTAAAGCTAGCAGTGGATCTCAATTTAACGTGTTAGCTAACAGATTATTTAATTAGTTTTCGATACTAAGGAAAAGACTACCAAAAGAAAGAAAGAAAGAAAGAAAGAAAGAAAGAAAGAAAGAAAGAAAGAAAGAAAGAAAGGAAGGAAGGAAGGAAGGAAGGAAGGAGGAAGGAAGGGGGAGGGGAAAAAAGGAAGGAAGGGGGAAGGAAAAAAGGAAGGGAGGAAGGGAAGGGGGAGAAAAAAGAAGGAAGGAAGGAAGGAAGGAAGGAAGGAAGGAAGGAAGGAAGGAAGGAAGGAAGGAAGGAAGGAAGGAAGGAAAGTAGTTGTGATTTTCGAAAGCATCAGGAATCCTGAGCTTGTGGAACTCACAGTCTGATCTTCATGTAACAGTTGATGAATGATCATAGACTTTACCTGCATGCAGCCCAGGAATGTAAAGCAAAGAATTATGGGAACTGCCGTATGTAGAAGATTTCAGGAATTGTAGCTCTTTGAGGGGTAAATTGCAGATCTTGGGATACTCTTTCTGGGAGCACTGTGTGTGTGCTTTAAAATGAGGGGGGGGGGTGTGTACATGGAATCTGTGTCCTGAGTCCACTTGCAAGCTACTGAAATTTGCTCCTGCAAGGTATTGTAACGGCCATCAATTTTGTTAAGTACATGGAGCCACCAGCACTAGGATCCAGGTATGTTTAGCCTGGATGAGAGTGGGAGGAGATAGGATAGCGTAGGATGTTGTTGTTGTTTAGTCATTTAGTCGTGTCCGACTCTTCGTGACCCCCTGGACCAGAGCACGCCAGGCCCTCCTGTCTTCCACTGCCTCCCGCAGTTTGGTCAAACTCATGCAGGTAGCTTCGAGAACACTGTCCCACCATCTCGTCCTCTGTCGTCCCCTTCTCCTTGTGCCCTCCATCTTTCCCAACATCAGGGTCTTTTCCAGGGAGTCTTCTCTTCTCATGAGGTGGACAAAGTCTTGGAGCCTCAGCTTCAGGATCTGTCCTTCCAGTGAGCACTCAGGGCTGATTTCCTTCCGAATGGAGAGGTTGGATCTTCTTGCAGTCCATGGGACTCTCAAGAGTCTCCTCCAGCACCAGAATTCAAAAGCATCCATTCTTCGGCGACCAGCCTTCTTGATGGTCCAGCTCTCACTTCCACTAGCCATCTTCAAATATCTCAAGAGCTGTCCCATGGAAGATGGAGTGAGCTTGTTTCCTCCTGAAACAGAGGGTAGGGTCTGAACCAACAGCTTCGAGTTGCAAGAAAGGAAGAACTTTCTGGTGCTGAGAGCTGCTCAACAATGGAACGGACTCCCTCAAGAGCTGAGGGACTCTCCTTCCTTGAAGGTTTTTCAGCAGAGGTCATCTGTCATGGATGCTTTAGCTGAGACGCTTGCATTCCAGCGGGATTGGACTTGTGGGATGTGATACATAAGTAGCAGTCAAGTACAACATTCCTTGTTTTCCTAGAGTGGACATACGATGGAATGTCTGGTCCAGCCAGTCGACAACTTCCTGTTTCCTCCTGGCTGGGACATCCTTCCTTTGCATGGGACTAGAGGTGGGTGTGATCTTACCTGTCCAGGTAACAAAAGGACGAGTCACGCAACACACTCTCTCTCTCTCTCTTTGACTTCCTCCGCCGTTGGAACAGCAGCTTTTTAGCTAGAGATTCAAGTCAACAGAGGACACTTGGACTATCTCCATATGGGATAGTTCCACATGTATATACTTCGTATCTAAGTCTGCCTTGAGGGATCCAACTGTGAACTGATGATGTGAGTAAACTTCTTTTATATACTTTACACAAAACTGTGGTGTGTTTATTCTTTTAAGAGGGATATAAGGGAACTTGGGACAGGGGTGGCACTTGGGATGGGGGTATCGCTGTGGTCTAAACCACTGAGCCTCTGGACTTGCCGATCGGAAGGTTGGCGGTTCAAATCCCCGCAATGACGGGGTGAGCTCCTTTTGCTCTGTCCCTGTTCCTGCCAACCTAGCAGTTCAAAAGCACGTCAAAGTACAAGTAGATAAATAGGTACCACTCCGGTGGGAAGGTAAACGGCGTTTCCGTGCGCTGCTCTGGTTTCGCCAGAAGCGGCTTAATCATGCTGGCCACAGGACCTGGAAAAACTGTCTGTGGACAAATGTCAGCTCCCTCGGTCTGTAAAGCGAGATGAGCGCCGCAACCCCAGAGTCGTACACGACTGGACTTAACTGTCAGGGGTCCTTTACCTTTTTTTTTAAGGGAACTTACCAGAAATCTAATACTGAAAGGCTTAAGTAAGCCTGCAACCAGCTGTTCCATAATGCTATGTGAAGAAGTGCTTTTTGTTATGTTCTGAATATTCTGACAATCAACTTTATTATAATTGCAGTTACAGTGGTACCTCGGGTTAAGTACTTAATTCATTCCGGAGGTCCGTTCTTAACCTGAAACTGTTCTTAACCTGAAGCACCACTTTAGCCAATGGGGCCTCCACTGCTGCTGCGCCGCTGGAGCACGATTTCTGTTCTCATCCTGAAGCAAAGTTCTTAACCTGAAGCACTATTTCTGGGTTAGTGGAGTCTGTAACCTGAAGCATATGCAACCTGAGGTACCACTGTATTATTCATTGTGTTGATATGAATTAATTTATTAGAATTAAGAAGAAGTTGTACCCAAAGCAGCCTTACTCAGAGAAGGGGCATTGGAATGAATGACCCTAGTGGAAACAAGAGGAACTACCCATAAAGGAAGAATGGCAATTGAAGCTAATGGAGTGTGCGGAACTGGCCAAAATGATGGGAAGAATCTGAGAACATCGGGACCAAAAGTTCATCAAGGACTGGACCAAATTTGTAAATTATTTGAAAGACAATTGTACTCAATCCAAAACGTTGGTAGGATTGCAAGCAGCTTTGTAAGGAAAGTTGCAAAAAAAACACTGCAGATAAGAATAGGAATGTATGATGTTTTTGATTTTAAGGCAATAGTTAAATAGTGAAAATGCAGAAATTTGAAATGAAAGATAAAAAATCATAAGGAAGGTTTGAAGGAAGTCAGGGCCCTGAAAAGCCAAAATGTGTAATATAAGATATGCCAATGGAAAGTATTATTGCAAAACTAATAAAAATGATATGGGGAAAAAGGGAATGAATGAATCAGTGGGTCTACTCTGAGTAGGACAAAATTTTAGGGGACACCCATCAGACCAAACCCATTAAAACTGAGACCCTTAGAGAAGTCTGCTCATCCCAATGGGTCTACTCTGAGCAGGACTTATACGACCCCAGTTATTGTTGCTCTCGATAATGCAGCAAGAAGCAACCTCTATTGGTATAAAGCCCACGTTCTTTAACATTCCTCCTGCCCTTCTCCATTCCCCTACACGCAAAAAAAGAGTAGCGTAGGCAACAGAAACCGCTTGTTTCACACACACAGCCCAAAGATGCGCGTTTGGGCATCATCCGTTAGAGAGAGGCAGGCAGAAGAGGAAGAGAGGAAAGGAAGGAGGCGGTTTGCAAGTTCAGGGACGCTGTGTTGGAGAGAAACTTCGAGTGTGCACTTTTTTACGCGTGGGTGCGTGGATAAATCGAGGCGCGCGCGCGCTCTGCTTCAAAAAGCGTCGTTTGTGATGCCTGTCTGAGAAGCAAAACTGAAACCAGGGCACTGTTGAAAGGATATTGCATTCTCCTCCCCCACCTTTCTTTCTCTCTTATTCTTTTTTTTTTTTAATGCAAAGATATTTTTTTATCTGCAAGCACAAGGTTGAAACCAACAGGCCGATTTCCTCCAGAATATTCCCATCGAAACCAACAAGGATGTTCCTGCTCAACTACCCAACAACTTCGATTTAAGAAGGCGGGACGCGCGAACACCTCCCCATATTAGGGGTCTTTCTGCCGTTAAAATAATAATTTAAAAAGTTTTTTTTTAAAGAACCAAGGAACTTGCTTCTTCCCCATGTAAGTTAAGCCACGTGTACACACACACACACACACACACACACACACACACAAACACACACACTTAATAAACCCCACCGATTGATTCTTTCCTTGGTTTTTGCTGCAGTGGGGCTGGGTGCGCGCGCGCGCGCTCGCCAGGCTTGCTAAGCGACGGGAAGGGGATCGATGCGGATCGATGCGGAGCCCGATCGATTAAACTCCCATTCCGATCAATTTGGCGCAGGATCTTGCCTGTTCGGAAGGAAATTTACCAGCACCTTGTCTATTTCACGCAGAGAGAGGGAGATTTTTTCCCCCTCCCCCCTCTCTTTTTTTAAAAAAGAGCGAAGCGATGCAGGCCCCCCCCCGCCCCCCAGTGAAATCTGCAAGGCCTTGTCAGTTTCGCTGAGAGTGCGCGCGCGCGGTTTATTATTATTATTATTATTATTATTATTATTATTATTATATACTAACAGTTAAATCACCAAGCCAGATTGAGACTCTTAAACCGGAGGAACAGCAGGGCCCTAATTCTCTGGTGGAATTGGGTGGAAATTATTTTTTGTTTGTGTAATTGTAGGTGAGAGAGAAAGAAAGAAAGAAAGAAAGAAAGAAAGAGCGCTCCCTTTTAACTTTATGGGTCCTCTAAACTTAAACCCTCTATCCGCACTGAACATCCAAGTGGGGAAAATAATGGCTAATATTGCGGTTCAAGAAAATAAATAAATTGTGGTTCAAATGTTTCCGGGGAAAGCAGATTGGTGAGGTGGGAGAGGAAGAAATAAAATCAATGCCGCGGTAAAATTGATAGTGAGGTTGCAGAAATCCCGTTTTTCTTTTTTTCTGTTTACAGATGGATAATTTTAAGATATGGTGGGGTGTGTTATGTTTGTGTGGCGTCTTGGACTGTTGTTACTGAGTGCGCGAGCAGCCCTTTCCAGATTGTAGGGAAGCGATCGATGGGTCGTGTTTTGGGTGGGAGTTGCTGTTTTTAGCTTACTTGCACTGCACAAGGGGGCGGGGGGGGGAAAACGACAACTAATTCTTGAGCCTATCAAGTTTCGGCCCCCAGAGGCTCTCTTAAACCTCTTCTCGCCCCAAACCTCAAGTTTTCCTTCGCTGGCCCAGAACGTTGAATAAAGTGATTGTCAGAAATCTAGCCTGCCTTACCCTGAAGTTTGTGCGCGCGCGCACGAGGTTTGGAAGAGGGGAATTTGTGGAGCTGGGAGGCGGGTGTGTGTGTGTGTGTGTGTGTGTGTGTGTGTGTGTGCGGAATAATCTGCAAGATCGCCAAACCTGAAAGGTTTGTTTGGACTTTGGTTTCTAACTGCGCAAAGTACAAAAGGAGAATGAAGTAAGCGCGCCTTTTGCGAGGTAATGATTGACAGCGCACCCAACTCCCAGCCAGGTCTTTCTTAAGTTTGCACAGGAGTAAACCGTGTTGGCTTGCATGGGGACTTACCTCCTAAATAAATGGGGTTGGGGGGGGTTACAGCCCGATTTAGCTGGAGGGAGGTTACAGAAAGGGGCGTTTAGAGAGAATGGAAGAGGAGGCAGCTACGGCAGGTCTACTACTCCAGAGGGAAGGAACGTGTGTGTGTGATCCGATTCAAGGCGCGTTTTCTCTGAAGTCAGTCCAATCCGGTTTCAATCCGGTTTTCCTCTGTGCTGTTGGCGAAGCCGCGCAGAGGGATTTGCAGCCCGCTTTTAAAATCTGCTTTCTGGTGGCAAAGATACATGTCGCACTTTTAAAAATAAATTTGGGGGAGATAGCTAAAACAGATGGGGTTGAGGGCTGCTTAAGAAGCCGTCCGCGCGCCTCGGAAAGGTTGGCCTTAGGAAAGCACGCATCCCCGGAAATGGAAAAAGAAGGCAAAATATACACATACGCGCCCCGGATCCTTGTTACTAAATTTCCCCTTTAAAAAAATTAAGTTTTGTCCGGAGAGGGGATCTAAAAGGAAAAAGCGAACCAGAGAGAAAGAGACCGAAGGAGAAGTAATTTTGGGGCGTGACATCATCATCATCATATTATTCCAACTAAATAATAAAATAAAGCTAATGGGCCTAAGTCAGGCACGCCCATCAATTCCAAAGGGTCTACTCTATTCTGTTGCTCAACAACAAGCCGCTGGTATTATTATGGGCCGCGTGCAACTAAATGATGGGCTGTATTCAAATACGCTCGTAATTTTTGCTGTACTGTCTCAAGTCGTACTCTAGAGTATGCCTGATTTTTGGCCTGGCTTTTTTGTGGTTCATTTTTTTTTTTTTAGTTGGTTGTAGAAGGATATTTTTCTACCTATTGATTTGTTGCGGGGGAGGGCGCGGGGGCGGGGACTAAAACACTTTTAGAACTTCTCCTGGTTTGATTGCTTTGGACATTTTTTAATATAGTATTTGTGCTTTCCCAACTTGTTGGACAAGACGCTTCCAGACTTGTCGTCGCCCTGCGAGAAGAGAGGTGTATATTAAAATAGTCTTATGCATATCCCGTTGCTTTCAATGGGTATTTTAGCCGGAAGCCCCTTGTCCTCGGCAAACCGTGACCCGTCTAGTCACAGAAGTAAGTTGGACGGGGACTTACTCTCGAGGAAGCGTGTGTGTGTGTGTGTGTGTGTGTGTGATGGGATGGCAACTTGAACCGTCCCATTTGCAACCCCCGGATCATAATGAATAATAAAAAGACGAACTGTTGTTGTTCCTGAAGCGGGGAAAATATGTTCGGAGAGGGTACCCTTTGATCTACACAGACACCTGCATTTATATAAAACGGATCATCTATCCGTAAAAAAAATCGCCGCTCACAAGACTCTTAGTTTTCCCAGAGCGAAGCAAGACTATAGGAAAGATTTACGCAGGGGCCAGGACAATACGGTTTATTTTATTTTATTTTATTTTATTTTATTTTATTTTATTTGACTAGTCCCTGCCCCCACCCGCAAAAACAACCCCCAACATCGCTGGATCCTCATTCCAAGGACTGTGGTTTTAAAACGGAGCGACTGAATTGCCCCCGCAGGATCAGTCAAGGCCAGATCGCAGATTCCCAGGGCAGGAGGGATCTTTTTCCCTCCCCTCACCCCCACCCCGTCGCCGCTTCCTTCCTAAACCTTAGGCCGACTCGCCTCTCAATCCTTCACCAAAGAGGAGCAAGGAACACAATCACTAGGGAGCGAGGGAAACCCACTGGAAACAATGAGCTTTACTCCTGAGTAGAATCAACTTGCTCTGTTGCAAAGGCCTGGGAAGATTTAAGATCTCCGAGGGCTGAAAAGCTGAAAGGGGAGAGAAAATCAGGGTAACACACACACACGAAGTCAGAAACCCAAGTATCTCCATAGGCGACTCTATGTGTGTGTGTGTTTCTATATATCTATGCAGATATCTAATTTAAGGGGGGAACCCCCCTCAAAGTCTACCCCTAAATGTTTGCAATTCTCCCGCCCACACCAGAAAGCTGGAGACGGTTATTGGTGTGTGATTAAAGTTCTATACTCATTCCCGTATTAATCAAAGCCGAATTTACTTGAAAGTATAAGTCGTCGGTGTCTTGCGAGGCGCCCGGATTTTGAGCCGGCGTGTGTCGTTAAAAGTAAAAAATTTACTCGCATAGCTAGAGTTTAACACACATTTCCGAGTCGTCCACTCACGACAGAATCACTTCCGAGACATCCTCCCCGCGTTGGCGTGTATTATATGGAAATCTGGACAATAATGGTCATATATGGAAATATGGAAATTTTGCAGCAGCAACGATCGCCCCCAAATCCCCGCGTTGGACAATAAAAAAATACCCAACATTAATGCACGGGGTTTCTTGATTTCTTTTGCATTTTTTAAAAATGATATTTAATTAGATTACTTTAAACTTTTTGTTTGAGCGTCAGGGCCCCGAGTCTGCGATTGCCACTGGCACGAAAATGGAGCGTAGCCTTTCCAAGCGCGGCAGTCCTTCCTGTCTCCTTAAGGTTTGCTGGAAGACGTCCGGGTATACAGCGCAAGTCTAACCCGGTCTACTCAGAAGTAAGCCCAACTAATTCAAGGGAGCTTACTCCCAGGTTCAAGGGGTTGGGGTTGGGGTAAGGATTGCAAACTTCAGACCATCTTCTTCCCAAGAAGATATAAAATCTTAAATCCACATAGGGTTCCTATAAGATGCCCTTTTAACATGTGAGGAGAAGAATTGGAGCACAATGAAATGTCCCCCCCCATTCTCCCACGTTGAAAACTGGAAAGCCCCTGTCAGGGTCCTACTCGAGTGTAGGCTGAACTCCTGACAACCGCCCCCCCCCCCGAAAACTATATTGGGCACAATATAATTTTGCACGGGACACATTCCAGCCGAACTTAACCTCCTTTCCAATTTGTATACCTGAGAGAAGGGAAGTTGCCGTTCTGTTCCCTTTTAAGATGGAATAAGCCGGTACCTGGCTGGTGATTTTGGGAAGGATCCTGTTCAGATTTAAGCAGAAGATTTCTGCTTTAAATGGGGCTTGAAGGCTGCAGTCCTAACTCTCTCGCCCTCCCCCGTACCTGGGAGTAAGCCCCGTTGATTCAACTGGGTTTGCTTCAGAGTAGACACGGTTAACTTTCCCACCAGAAGCGAGCCTGGTGAAACACAGTGGGAATGAGGGAAGCGTGTCTAGGAGCAAAGGAACTGCTGGATCGTGCCCTGGCCTTTACTGGATTCTAAATTAGATAGATTTAATATGCACCTTAGGATCTATTTCTGCATGTACAGGGTTGGCTTTATCTGTAAGGGGCTAGGGAAGCGTTGGAGAAAGAGGCAAGGGTCTCTGCACGCGAGGAGATTACAGTTTAAGGAACCTTGGCGCCCAATGGCAAAACTTTCCTGCAGTGTCATATATCTGGGAATATAGATATATATACCCTGTGCTCGTAGATACATAGAGTGGGTTATGGCTAACTAAGCCCTACACGGAGTAGGCCCATTTACATTAATGGGCTTAAATGAGGATTGACCTTTAATTTCAAGGCGTCTGGTCTCCGCACGACTAGAGTTACTTGCAAGCACAAATCTCAACACAGGCACCCAAACTTTCTTTCTTTCTTTTATTCTCTCTCTCTCTCTCTCTCTCTCTCTCTCTCTCTTTCTTTCTTTCTTTCTTTCTTTTACAAAGCAGGGCTTGATAGGAACGGATCTCCCTTTCCTTCCAAAATCTTGTCGAATTTCCCACCTCACCCCCCCCACCTCCGCGCGCCCTTTCCTCCGTGGTGATCGCAAAATTTCCTAGCTAGACCTTCCTGGACTTTAAGTTTCTCGGTATTTTTGGATGCGCGACAGAAAATCAGACGCGGCGCGGAGGAGTTTAATATTTATTGCGACCCTCCAAAATGTCACAAGAAGTGCGGAGGGCTTTCGGGTTCTACAGAGTTCTTCCTCAGGCGAGCAGAGAGGAAGGGAGAAGAAAAATAATCTTTAAAAGAAAACAGAGGGAAGAAGCGCAAATAATAATCAGACTGATTGTTGCAGCTATTGAGAGCAGCTTAGTGATGGAGAGGCAACGCAGTTTGCGCTCAAGGCCGCAGCGCAACTCCCTCTTGGCGCAACGCTGAGCCTGAAGAAGAGCTCTGTAGGAGCTGAAAGCTTGCCACATTTCTGTGGCGGATGAGGGGGTCCCGATAAAAGGCGTTGCCCGACTGCGGGTGATCCTATCGCCGCCACTTGCACTCACTGCGCCGAAGTCCTTACACTGTGTTCAGATGGAGATGACGAAAGAATATGAATTTGTACCCAACATTACTCCTACTCAGAGAAGACCCGCTGGAATCAAAAAGCATGACCCCTCCCCACTAAGGTTCATTAATTCCAGTGGGTCTACTCAGAAGGTAACTGGACGCACGCAACCTGTTTTTCGTATTAATGGTGATGGTAACGATAAACTCTTTGACACCACCCTTCAAGGTTTGTTTAAGTTTAAAAGGATGTAGGGTATTTTCCAGTCGCCAGAAGTCCCACTATGTTGAATTGGGCTTTACTCCAAAGTAAAAGGCTTTTGGTTTTTTAAGGATTATAGCTTATTTCTCTAGGTGCGAAATGACTTTTGAGTATTAAACTATTGCGCCCGTGTGCAACTTCCAAAAGCAGATCCGTGGTCAAGTTTATTCAGAAGTATCTCGCGTTTAGCCGTATTCAGAGCGGACCCATTAAATAAAAAGAAATTGCTTGCTTAGCTCCGTCAATTTCAATGGACTTACTCTAAGTAGGATTCCCTTTTTATTTATTTTTTTAAAAGGACGTGCCCGGCGGTTTTTGGCACTGCCCTCCAGTGAACACAGCGAGGCTTACTTTTGAGTAGAGATGCGTAAGATTCCGTCCCTAGTCGCTGAGTGTAAAAAGCCGGGAGGCAGCAGCTCCGGAAACCGATTCCCTAAGCGTAGTTTCCCCTGAAGTAAGCCTCGCTGCGCTCCGCGCGTTTTGCTCCGGCTGAAGCGCTTCTCGGATTGCAGCCTTGCCGGGTTGGAGGTTAGCAGATCAGTACGGTTCTCCTTTGCAAAAAGTTTTTTATTATTATTATTATAATAATAATTTTAAAAAGTCAGTCTCGCTGAATCCAAATCAATCTACTCGGAGTAGGACTACCCCATTGCGACCAGTCCTAAGCAAATGTGTTTTTCAGATCTCATCCCCTGAAATGAAGGAAAACAAACCAAGCGGATTGTAGAAGAATCCGAGGAATTTGAAATGCCTCTTCTCCAACTATGAATTATTATTTTTGTTGTTTTATTGCTATTACTATTACTAATGTGTTCCTTCAAATATAAACAAATAAAAACTCTGCGATCCTTTTTTTAAAAAACTAAATCACTCCAATATAAATCTCTTGGATACTGCCCGTTCGCTTTTTTCTTTCTTTCTTTCTTCGTGTGTCCAAAGACTCATTAAAATCAATGGGCGCGCCTGCCTTTGAAGCCCATTGATTTTCAATGGGTCTACTCTGAGTGGGACTTAGCCGGGCGCAGCCCTTTTCTCCCATCCTCCTGTTTAAGCCTTAGAAACGCTGGGAGTCTGAGCTAAAAAAATGAGTTTTATTATGCGATGGGTTTTCCTTTCTTTGGGGGTGGGGCGGGGGGAAGGTCTAGGAAAAGTTTGGAGGAGAGAAGGCAAACGAGGGTCAATTGGACGGGCCGCAGGTTCCCCCGCATCTTGGATCCCTTCAGAAATTGGGCCCCCAAATGCGTCGTCCTAGTTAACATTCCTTATGAGAAGCAAGGTGTTTGTAAAACGAGCATGATCGCTAAACTGGGTGCAGAATCAGGTAAGAAAAAAACATCGCTCGTCCATGCTAGATATTTTTGTAAGATACACACACACACACACACACACACGCACACGCACACACAGACACACACACAGATACGTGCCATACTATTCACACGTGCCATGTTATAATGCAGCAAGTTGAATTAATTTAAGTTAAATCTCTCTCCCTTTCTCTCTCTCTCCCTCTCTCTCTCACTGCCCTTTTCCCCCCTTTCACACTCACACTTTTTTGGCCAAGGGAGCCCAGATCCCAACGTTTGGGAGAGTAAGGCGTAGAAAGTTAGAGACGCAATTCAAACGGTAATCCCCTCATGGCAGAGGTGTGTGTGTGTGTGTGTGTGTGTGTGTATCGGAAGAGTTCCTTAGGCCTTCATCTGAATGGGATTTAAGAGACCCCTGGGCACTCTCCTTCCGCCTGCCTCTTCCCGAGCTCGATACGCCAGCATGCTAATAATAATAACAATATTTTATTATTTATACCCCGCCCCCCATCTGGCTGGGCTTCCCCAGCCACTCTGGGCGGCTTCCAACAAAACATTAAAATACAGCAATGCACCAAACATTAAAAGCTTCCCTAAACAAGGCTGCCTTCAGTTGTCTTCTAAAAGTCTGGTAGTTGTTTATTTCCTTGATATCTGACGGGAGGGTGTTCCACAGGGCAGGCGCCACCACCAAGAAGGCCCTCTGCCTGGTTCCCTGTAACCTCGCTTCTCGCAGGGAGGGAACGCCAGAAGGCCCTCGGGAGATGGACCCAGGTGTCCGGGCTGGACGATGGGGGTGGAGATGCTCCTTCAGGTATACTGGGCCGTTTGGGGCTTTCAAAGTCAGCACCAACACTTTGAATTGTGCTCGGAAACATCCTGGGAGCCAATGTAGATCTTTCAGGACCGGTGTTATATGGTCTCGGCGGTCACTCCCAGTCCCCAATCTGGCTGCCGCATTCTGGATTAGTTGTAGTGTCTGGGTCGCCTTCAAAGGCAGCCCCACCGAGAGCGCATGGCAGTAGTCCAAGCGTCTAATCCGGCATGCGGTTCTTGTGGCGCTTCAGTGGGACCCGATCCCAAGAGCCTTCTCTCCCCCCCCCCCTCCACTCCTGCGGTTCCCAGCATCTTGGACTGAGAAGCATCGCTGCCTCTCACCACGGAGACGAAGAACAGGGTTTGCTAGCCAAACCGTCGAGTCTGGGTTCCGATGAGAGCGCGTTTGGCAACTTGCTTTCCAAGACAGCTAGTTGCCTTATACCGAAGGTCCACCCAGCGTTGCCGACACGGACTGGCAGCAGCGGCCCTCCAGGGTTCCAGGAAGGGGTTTTCCCCCGAGGAATGCCGGGAACCGAACCAGGGACGCTGTGCGCAAAGGAGGCGCTCTATCATTGAGCTGCGGCACTTCCTCTAAAAACAGTGCAAGGCGTCAGTCCTCATTGTTCTGTTCAAAAAGGGCAGAGAAACAGGACACAGGAAGCAGGTTTCTACGGAGTCTTGAGCATCGGTCTATCTCTCTCAGTAGAGCCTGCACTGACTGGAAGCGGCTCTCCAGGTAGGGCACTCCCAGTCCTACCTGAAGATGGCAGGAACTGAACCTGGGACCTTGCGTCAGCAACGGCAGAGATGCTCTAACCACTTGGCTTGCCAGCCCACGCCGCCAATATATGAAAATATCCACGTTTGACAAAACAAAAACAAGCAAACCCCCCCCCACAAAAAACCCCACCCAAAGAAATAAACAAAAATAATCTGGAAAGTCGTGTCCTCGGGGGAGAATTTTCGGCGTGATGATCCGAATGTTGATTGTAGGCGCCACGGGGCAGAGATACCTCCTCTAAACCCAGCGGTTTTGAGTGTTCTTTTTATTATTAGACTTATATACACCGCCCTTTGTCAAAGGATATCAGGGCGGTTCACGAGATAAAAGCAAGTTTGAAAGTGAAAACAGAAAGGAACCTTGATTTATTTGAGGGGGCAGGCTTTATTTTTTTGGGGGGTGGAGAACCCAGTTATCTGCAACACAGTTGGTCAGTTAAGTATTTTTTCTTTATTTACTTGATTTGGAGGGGGGGAGACTGCCTCCCTCCGCCACCGCCCCCCAGCCTAGCCTAGTTCCATCGCTTTCCATAGGTCGGGTTTAGTGGAACACAACACCACTATATTTCTGGAGAGATGAAAAGGAATCCGAACTCAGTTCTTTTAGGGATTTTCTAGGGGTGGTTGGTTGTCGACGGTCAACCTGTCCCCTCTGCACGCCAAGAAAGGAAGACCTAGGTAAATTAAATTAAGACTTTGAATTAATTCATTTATATGCCGCGTATCTGACAAAATGCCTTCTTGGTGTTCAGGGAATCAGGGGTCTGAACATATAGAAATATTATCGCGATTGCAAGGTCTTCGGGGCAGAGCTCTGTGTGTGTGTGTGTGTGTGTGTGTGTGTGTGTGTATCAAAATGTGTGCTAGGCAGACAGCGTAACAGTAAAGAACCATCAACATTTTATAATAATAATAGCTTGGGGGCCCCTGAATAATACACTCAATTATTATAAAATATAATGCTGATGGTTCATGGCTGTGACGTGGCCTGCCTGGGACGCTTCAAACAAGGAAAGGAAGACGGCGGATCTCTGCCCCGAGGTCCATACAAAGAACGATAACGGTTTTTTGCGCGTGTTTTCAATATATTGCGGGTCCTTGGAAGGTGTACATATTACCTCCTTCGCACTCGCAGCTGTGGAGCGAGTTCACTCCTCGATTCCCTGAAAGCCGAGTCGTTTCTTAGGGAGAAAATATTCCGCACGAGATCGATGCGGACTGTAAGCGCCGCGAGGGCCGAGACCTTTTTTCCCCTTCTTTAAGCCTGCAGCGCGCGCGCGCGCCCATTCCGGGGGAAAAGTCTCATGGGGAAAGTCCCTCGCCCTCACCCCCACCCCCCAAATCAAATGCCCAAAGTGCGCTTTCTGTCCCACCGCCGACCCCTCCCCAAAATGTAAATCTTTCCTTTTGAATCCCCCAGCCAACCAGGGCGCCTCTCCCACCGCCCCACACACCCACGGAAAGCTGGCTTGCGGTCGCCTCTGGACAACTGCGGGCGAGCCAGGCGCCAGGAAATATTTTTCCCAGGGTATATCTATCGATTGCCCCAGCAGAGAAAACAAATCTTTATGTGTCGAGGGTTGAAGTGTTTATGATAGATCTGCGGGGAAGGAGGAAGGAGGAGCTGCCGCGGCCAAAAGAACAACACACACACAAATGAAATAAAATTTAAAAGCCCTGGTGTCCTTGTTTTGAAACCCCACCTCCTCCTTCCTTCCCTTTGTTTATTTCTGTTTTCTTTCTTTCCATCCTATTCACTTTTCTTTCAGTTTCTTTTCTGATTCCTTCCGTAGCTCTAATACGCTCTGCTAAGGGGTTGTTAGGGACGCGGGTGGCGTTGTGGGTTAAACCACAGAGCCTAGGACTTGCCGGTGAGAAGGTCGGTGGTTCGATCCCGCGACAGGGTGAGCTCCCGTTGCTCAGTCCCTGCTCCTGCCCACCTAGCAGTTCAAAAGCAGGTCAAAGTGCAAGTAGATAAATAGGTACCGCTCTGGTGGGAAGGTAAACGGCTGCTCTGGTTCGCCAGAAGCGGCTTAGTCCTGCTGGCCACATGACCCGGAAGCTGTACGCCAGCTCCCCTGGCCAGTAAAGCAAGATGAGCGACGCAACCCCAGAGTCGGCCACGACTGGACCTAATGGTCAAGGGTCCCTTTACCTTTACTAAGTTCCCTTATATCCCTCTTAAAAGAATAAACACGCCACAATCTTGTGTAAAGTATATAAAAGAAGTTTACTCACATAATCAGTTCACAGTTGGATCCCTGAAGGCCAGACTTAGTTACAAAGTATATTCATGTGGAACTATCCTATATGGCAGTGGTTTTCAACCTGTGGGTCCCCAGATGTTGTTGGACTACAACTCCCATCATCCCTGAGCTCTGGCCTTGCTAGCTAGGGATGATGGGAGTTGTAGTCCAACAACATCTGGGGACCCACAGGTTGAGAACCGCTGTTCTCGATGCTGCTGGGCTCCAATTCTCAACATCCCCAGGAGGAGCCACAACAGCATCTCCTGGGAGCTGTCCCAGGTCATGAATAACCTTAAAGGTAAAGGTAAAGGGACCCCTGACCATTAGGTCCAGTCGTGGCCGACTCTGCTCATCTCGCTCTACTGGCCAAGGGAGCCGGCGTACAGCTTCTGGGTCATGTGGCCAGCAGGACTAAGCCGCTTCTGGCGAACCAGAGCAGCGCACGGAAACACCGTTTACCTTCCCGCCAGAGCGGTACCTATTGATCTACTTGCACTTTGACATGCTTTCGAACTGCTAGGTTGGCAGGCGCAGGGACCGAGCAATGGGAGCTCACCCCGCCATTGCGGGGATTTGAACCGCCGACCTTCTGATCGGCAAGTCCTAGGCTCTGTGGTTTAACCCGCAGCGCCACCCGTGTCCCTTACCTTGGGTCTAAAATGGTGTGAGGAACTTTTGGCCGTCCAGATGTTCTTGAAGTACAACTCACAACATCCCTCGCTATCGGCTATCCTATCTACCAGGAGACTCCAACAGCATATGGAGAACCAGCGGTTTCCTCATCCCTATTCTGTTAAGAGGCATTCTCCTCTCTTGGGAGGCCAATGCTTCTTCTAAGCAGAGTCATTCTTTCCAAGTTGCATGCAACATGGAATACTGCTTCTTAGATCTGGGAATGTGGAGAGTGGGACGACCTAGAACCCAGGCATAGGTAAACTCGGCCCTCCAGATGTTTTGGGACTACAATTCCCACCATCCCTGACCACTGACCCTGCTATAGCTAGGGATCATGGGAGTTGTAGTCCCAAAACATGTGGAGGGCCGAGTTTGCCTATGCGTGCTAAAACCCAATAGATGTTGCTGGACTACAACTCCCATAATCCCTGACTATTGGCTCCGCTCGCTTCTGGGATTACTGGGGCTACAATATCTGAAGAACCACAGCTTCTTCAATGGTGTTGTAGGTTTTGGGTTGTATTTACATTATACGAAAAGCAGACACACTGAAATTCATTGGCAGTTAGTCTTGTCCATTCGGGTCGGCCTGGAGTAGGATTAACATTGGAGCTTTTTTTAGTACATTTATTTATTTGGGTTTTTCAAATTAAATTTTTACAATAACTTATCAACATACAATATAGAAACAAGATTCCACAGGATTCTCCTGGACTTTCCCCCTTCCCTTTGTGGATCCTATTGCTAATCATTTCCTCCTGCATCTTTTATAATAATCCAAATTATTATGTCCAAAATTCACCATTAAACTACAAGTGTTATTCCACTAACAATTTTAACCATTTTAAAATGGTTTTTAAGATAAGTTATACATTTCCCCCATTCCTTATTAAAATGTTGGCCTTCCTGATTTCTGATTCTTCTGGTCATTTTTGCCATTTCAGCACAACCCATCAGCTTGATCTGCCATTCTTCTCTGATCGGGACTTTTTCTTCTGTCCATCTCTGGGCTAGTAGCAATCGTGCAGCCATGGTCGCCGGGCTGTCCAGACTCAATGCAATCGGAGAGGGCGCTTCAGAGCCAGACACTCAATAGCCCTGGTTAACTCCATATTCCAGTGGGTCACCAGGGAATCAGCTGAAAGGCCATCAGCATGGGATAAAACATCCCCTACCACTCTCTGGAAACCATTTGGATCCATTAAGTGGCGGGGGCGGACCATCCAAATCGGTCCCACCTCCCTGCAGAGGGGAAGGGTCACAGAGAAGTCCAGTTGCACCAGGAAGTGATCTGACCAGGGCACTTCTTTCGTTTCACTTAATGTCAGATCACCAACATCCATAGAGGTGAACACCAGGTCTAAGGCATGTCCGCGGCTATGAGTTGGGCCAAACTTATTCAGGGACAGCCCCATGGAGGCCATGCTTTCCACAAAGTCCTGAGCGGCCCCTTGTAAGGTCGTGTCAGCATGGATGTTAAAATCCCCTAGGACAACCAAGCTCAGGAGAACATCCGCCACGACCTGAAGCAGCTTGGACAGGGAGTCCTTGGTGCAGCGAGGAGGTTAGTACACCAAAAGGAATCCTGTACTGCCCCTATTGCCCAACTTCCAGAACATGCACTCAGAAAACTGGGTCTTCCCAATAGGATGCCTGGTTCAAACTTTTTGTTGTTTAGTCATGTCCGACTCTTTGTGACCCCCTGGACCAGAGCACGCCAGGCACTCCTGCCTTCCACTGCCTCCCACAGTTTGGTCAAACTCATGCTGGCACCTTCGAGAACACTGTCCCACCATCTCGTCCTCTGTCGTCCCCTTCTCCTTCTGCCCTCCATCTTTCCCAGCATCAGGGTCTTTTCCAGGGAGTCTTCTCTTCTCCTGAGGTGGCCAAAGTCTTGGAGCCTCAGCTTCAGGATCTGTCCTTCCAGTGAGCACTCAGGGCTGATTTCCTTCAGAATGGAGAGGTTGGATCTTCTTGCAGTCCATGGGACTCTGAAGAGTCTCCTCCAGCACCAGAATTCAAAAGCATCAATTCTTCAGCGATCAGCCTTCTTTATGGTCCAGCTCTCATTTCCATACATCACTACTGGGAAAACCATAGCTTTGACTATACGGACCTTTGTTGGCAAGGTGATGTCTCTGCTTTTTAAGATGCTGTCCTGGTTTGTCATGGCTTTTCTCCCAAGAAGCAGGCGTCTTTTGATTTCGTGGCTGTTGTCACCATTTGCAGTGTTCATGGAGCATAATAAAGTGAAATCTCTCACTGCCTCTCACTGGTGCAAACTAATGACTTCCTAAAAATCACTGCAAACCCCCCTCCCCGCCCACAAGGCCTGGGTTGCTG
>NC_138516.1:10309990-10334990 GCF_964252035.2 Podarcis erhardii | reverse complement strand
GCTTCAGGACCTGGGACAGCTGCCATAGGGTTCCCTGGTGGATTCTCCCAGGGCTAGATCATAAAATGAGTTCTTATATCCCCAAGGAGAGCATAGTGCTGAACCAGGTCTAATCCATAGTGACAGTCCAGTCAAGGGAGGGTGGGACAAAGAAAGCCCCCCTTTGCTTTAACACACCATTTACTCACAGCTGTCCACACCCGTCCTTTCCCAGGTGAGATGCTTCCCTCCTGAAAGAGCCTGAAAGGTCCACAGGTGGAACAAGCAAAAGGGAAACTGATGTGATTGGTTCTGAGGTCGTCTCCAGCCCCTGCTGTCCTTGTATCAACGAAGGGCAGGTTAGGACTATATTCATTTATTATTGGACAAAATCCAATGTTGTCTCTACACAGAGCGGACCCATTCAAAGGAACGGACCTGGGTCATGTAGCTCCATTAATTACTTTGAGTAGAAGGGACGCATTTGGCGCTGTGGGTTATACCACAGAGCCTAGGACTTGCTGATCAATGCTGAGCAATGACGGGGTGAGCTCCCGTTGCTCGGTCCCTGCTCCTGCCAACCTAGAAGTTCGAAAGCACGTCAAAGTGCAAGTAGATAAAGAGGTACTGCTCTGGCGGGAAGGTAAACGGTGTTTCCGTGCGCTGCTCTGGTTCGCCAGAAGCGGCTTAGTCCTGCTGGCCACATGACCCGGAAGCTGTACACCGGCTCCCTCAGCCAATAAAGCGAGATGAGCGCCGCAACCCCAGAGTCGGTCACGACTGGACCTAATGGTCAGGGGTCCCTTTACCTTTACTTTGAGTAGAACATAGTTGGAGACAACCCAAAGAGAACAGCCTTTATTCTTCTGCTGCAAAGCTGAAGGAGAGTTTTTGGATGGGGAAGGGAAGGACCTGGGTGAGGAAGCTGAGGACCAGCCCTCCAGGTCCATCTGTCTGGGCCCCAGCGCTGCCCCCAGGCTGCACACCCTCTCCCCAGGGACACACCCCACACTCAGCTCACGAAAGTGGCCCTTGAAGCACTTCTACTTGGCCCTCAGAGCTGTCGCTTGGCCACACCCCTTCTCACTAGGCCACGCCCCTTAGTACCCTTGCCTGAAGCCTGATAGGCCTGGCAGCTGAGACCATGGAAAGCGGCAGGGCAGACAACACTGGGCTAGATGGACAGGTAGTATCTTCAGTTCCCGTCAAAGCAGAAACATGAGGACTAGTGCGTTACTTTCTAGGGGGGAAGAGCCTTTGCTCAGTCGTAGAACCTAGCAATGACAAACCTAGACAGCATCTTAAAAAGCAGAGACATCACCTTGCCAACAATGGTCCGTATAGTTCAAGCTCTGGTTTTCCCAGTAGTGATGTACGGAAGTGAGAGTTGGACCATCAAGAAGGCTGATCGCCGAAGAAGGGATGGTTTTGAATTCTGGTGCTGGAGGAGACACTTGAGAGTCCCATGGACTGCAAGAAGATCAAACCTCTCCATTCGGAAGGAAATCAGCCCTGAGTGCTCACTGGAAGGACAGATCCTGAAGCTGAGGCTCCAAGACTTTGGCCACCTCAGGAGAAGAGAAGACTCCCTGGAAAAGACCCTGATGTTGGGAAAGATGGAGGGCAGAAGGAGAAGGGGACGACAGAGGACGAGATGGTGGGACAGTGTTCTCGAAGGTGCCAGCATGAGTTTGACCAAACTGTGGGAGGCAGTGGAAGACAGAAGTGCCTGGCGTGCTCTGGTCCAGGGGGTCACCAAGAGTCGGACACGACTAAACGACTCAACAACAACAACAGAACTTATTTGCATTCAGTAGACCCCCATGTTCCATTTCCTATGTCTCCCTCCGGGGGAAGGGGGCTGGGAGGGACGCCTGGTCTGAAACCCCGAAGAGCCGTTCCTAAACGCATCCTTCAACCCAGGACTATCTAGTTCTGTTCTCGGTGTGGTCCGCCATCCCCACGTAGGTTAAGGAGGCTGTCTCTGAGCATAGCTGGACCTGAGGCGTCAATGAATAATAATAATAATAATAATAATAATAATAATAATAATAATAATAATAATAATAATTTATTTATTTATACCCCGCCCATCTGGCTGGGCTTCCCCAGCCACTCTGGGCGGCTTCCAAAAAAATATATATATTAAAATACTGTAATACATCAAACATTAAAATGAAGACTTTGTGGGGGGGGGCAGGCTGCTTAATCCGGTACCACTAGGAAACGCTCCCCTCCCCCCAATACTTCCCACAGACCATCTGCGAAATCTTTTCTCTCTCCCTTCCCCCCGTGAGCTGAAGTGATCGATAAGGGCATAGCGCGGGGAGGGCGGCTGTGCTACAGCGGAGCGCCGAAGCCACTCCTGCGAGCCCCCCCCCCCCCACGCCGTCTCCAAGGGCCGGCGGTGTCGGTGGGGATCTAGGAAGGAGAGAGGTCATCTTGGGACTGTGTGGGACGCGTAGAGCGATCCCCACAAAGGTTAGGCAGATGAGAAGCCTCGGTTGCAGTAGGGGGGTGGGCAAGGCTGGCCTCCGGTGTGGACCCCCCCCCCCGCCACACGCGGGCGCACACACACGCCAGAGCGCGCTCAGAGCCTTTCCCCTGCGAGGATAGATAGACCAATAGAGCAGAAAAGCCCGTGATAGATGGGGGCAGAGATTAGGCGCGATGGAGTGTCGTGATGTATGGCTCGCTGATACAGTCGGGGGCGGAGGAGGACGGGGCGCTTGCTCAAGAGCTCAGCTAACCTGTCCCAAGAGGCATAGCCTCAGTCCTGCTTCCTTCCTTCCTTCCTTCCTTCCTTCCTTCCTTCCTTCCTTTCTGTTTCTTTCCTCCCTCTTTCCACTGCTCCTCTTTCTTTCTTTCTTCCTTTCTTCCTTTCTTCCTTTCTTCCTTCCTTCCTTCCTTCCTTTCCTTCCTTTCTTTCTTTCTTTCTTTCTTTCTTTCTTTCTTTCTTTCTTTCTTTCTTTCTTTCTTTCTTTCTTTCTTTCTTTCCTTCCTTTCTTTCTTTCTTTCTTTCTTTCTTTCTTTCTTTCTTTCTTTTTCCTTCCTCCCTCCCTTCCTATTTCATTCCTTCCTTCTTTCCTTCCCTCTCTCTCTTTCCCTCCTTCCTTCTTTTTCCACCCCTCCCTCAATCGCACCCCTTCCTCCCTCCCTCCCTTCCTTCCTTCCTTCCTTCCTTCCTTTTTTTCTCCTTCGTTCCTTCCTGTTTCTTTCCTCCCTCCTCCCACTGCTCCTCTTTCTTTCTTTCTTTCTTTCTTTCTTTCTTCTTTTCTTCCTTTCCTTTCCTTTCCTTTCCTTTCTTCTAACCCTTTCCTTCCTTCTTCTCATTGCTTCCTGTTTCATTCATTCCTTTCCTTTCCTCGAACCCTTCCCTGCTCGCTCCTTCCTTCCTTCCTTCCTTCCGTCCCTCGCTCTCCCTCCCTCCTTCCTTTTCCACCCCTCCCTCAATCTCACCCCTCTCTCCCTCCCTCCCTCCCTTCCTTACTTCCTTCCTTCCTTTCCTCCAACCCTTTCCTTCCTTCCTTATCATTGCTTCCTGTTTCATTCATTTCTTTCCTTTCCTCCAACCCTCCCTCCCTCCCTCCCTCCCTCCCTCCCTTCCTTCCTTCCTTCCTTCCTTCCTTCCTTCCTTCCTTCCTTCCTTCCTTCCTCTTCCCACTCCTCCTCCCTCCCCCTCTCTCAATCTCACCCCTATCCCTCCCTCCCTCCTTCCTTCTCGCCTCTCCCTTCCCCACAGATTCACACTCTCCCCCCTCACCGCCCGCCCTACAACCCAGCTGAAACTCTCGCTCACCCTCCAGCCGCAATTGATTTTATATCGCTATTCTCCCTTACTCCCCGCTGCTGCTGCCTCTCCCCTCCCCCCCCCGCCGCCCACCTCCCAGCACTCGCCTTTCCCTGTCGTGTGTGTGAGAGAGAAAGGAAGGGGGGAGAGGGGGAGAGAAAGGGGGCCCCACATCCTTGTCGCTTGTCGATGCCTTCTACAGAGAGAGGCAGAAATCACATTCATAATAGGCACCAGAGAAGCCACACTGAGGCTGGCAGGTGGGCGCTCGTTAAGAGCACGCTGGGCAGGTTGTGTGTGTGTGTGTGTGTGTGTGTGTGTGTGTGTGTGTGTGTGTGCGCTTGGGGGTGGTGTCGGTGGAGGGGGGGGGCGGACAGACCGTAGCTGGGCGCCGTGACGTCAAGGCGAGAGGGAGGCTGAGCCGAGGAGCAGAGCCGCGCGATTCGCAGCCACGGCGGACAGAAGAGGAGGAGAAAAGCGAGCGAGCGAGAGAGACCAGCCACAGCCGAGAGCCGAGAGGAAAGGAGCGCCCATCCCCGCAGCTTTGGGCAGGAGGGGGGGTGGGGACCCGCCGCCGCCGCCGCGGCCCCTGAGCACCACCCGCTCCTCCGCCTGCGCGCGCGCCCAGAAGAGATCCGGATGGAGATCTCCTGAGATGGATCTGGATTAAGGCGGCGGGGGACACAGGAGGAGGGAGGGAGGAGGAGGGAGGAGGAGGCGGAGATCCAGGAGGAGGAGGGGGAGGGGGAGGAGGAGGAGGAGGAGGGGGAGGAGGAGGGATCGCCTGGCCGGGGGAGAGCGAGCGAGCGATGGAGTTGAGCCTCGACGGGCTCGGCAGCCTCCACCAAGCCGGGGAGCTCTTGAGCCCCGCCGGGGCGCACGCCAGGCAGCCTCCGCCTCCTCCGCCGCCGCCTCCCCCTCCTCCCCCTCCCCCGTCGGCGCACCGCAACCTCGTCTCCTCGCACGGCCGGCCGGCCATGGTCTCCAGCATGGCGTCCATCCTCGACGGGGCGGGAGACTACCGGCCGGAGCACACCTTGGGCGGCCCTCTCCACCCGGCTATGAGCATGGCTTGCGAGTCGCCCTCGGGGATGAGCACCTACACGACCCTGACGCCTCTGCAGCACCTGCCGCCCATCTCCACCGTCTCCGAAAAGTTCCACCACCACCACCATCCTCACCACCACCCGCACCACCACCCGCACCACGCGCCGCACCACCAGCGGCTCTCCGGGAGCGTCAGCGGCAGCTTCACCCTCATGCGCGAGGAGCGCAGCTTGGCCGCCTCCATGGGGAACTTGTACGGCCACTACCCGAAGGACATGCCGTCTATGGGGCAGGCCCTGTCGCCCCTCTCCAACGGCTTGAGCCTACACAACGGGCAGCAATCGCTGGCCCCCTACGGCCCCGGCGCCCACCTGGCTGGAGACAAGTTACTTTCGCCCAACGGCTTCGACCCTCACATGCTTTCCAGGAGCGAGGAGCACCTGGCGCGGGGTCTGGGGGCTCCGGGCTCCGGCATGATGCCCACTCTGAACGGCATGCACCCCCACGGTGGCCACCCCCACGGGCAAGCCAACGGCGCCCTGCTGGGAGAGCGGGAGAGGCAAGGCTCGTCCGCGTCGGGCTCGCAAGGCGGCGGCTCCGGGCAGGTGGAAGAGATCAACACTAAGGAAGTGGCGCAGCGGATCACGGCCGAGCTGAAGCGCTACAGTATCCCGCAGGCCATCTTCGCACAGCGAATCCTGTGTCGCTCTCAGGGCACCCTCTCCGACCTCTTGAGGAACCCCAAGCCGTGGAGTAAGCTGAAGTCCGGGCGGGAGACCTTCCGACGGATGTGGAAATGGTTGCAGGAACCCGAGTTCCAGAGGATGTCCGCCTTGCGGCTGGCGGGTAGGTGGCTTCGCGTTAGGGACTAGAAACTTGGGGGGGCTGCGTGGTGGGGTCTGGAGAGGGGTGAGGGCTGGGAGCCAAACAGCTGTAAATTTCACGCGCGCACGCACATGCACACACCTGGCCGCCTGGACTCTCCCCTTTGACGCGCGCCTCTCTGGGAGAGGGAACACGGTCGTCTGAACGCTCGCGGGGAATGTCATAGGCTGGTGGGGGTGAGAGAGAAAGAAGGGAAGGGAAGGGGGGGTCTAGGGGAAGAAGCAGAGGAATCGTTGGGGAGCGGGAGGGGTGTGCTTGTGAAAGGAATGAGACAGGAACTCCCGCCCCTACAAGAAAAGTGTGATTTACAGGTGTGTGGGTCAGGATGCGTGTACGCTGATTCGCGGCCCCGAGCCTCAGGGAAAGCGGCTGGCGTGTGTGAGGATCAGCTCCGGCGGAGGTGACACCCCCTCCTCATCCCCTCATGGTGGCATAACTTTTTTTATCGCCTCAATTTGCTAGGGTATTGGGAGGGAAGGTCTGTTCACACGTTCCATGCCTGCCCGTTGCCGCGTGTCGAGAAAGGGAGCGGCGGCGTTCCAGGAAAAAGGTGGGGGGAGATGCGCAAGGCACGGTCGATGTTTATTCAGTCTTGCGCTCCCCGCCCCCGGTTTTCTGCACAATATACATTGGGGCCTATTCCTCTCTCCTTTCTGTCCATGAATCGTCCTGATCGGTGGCTGCAGGGAGCATCTGGGGACAATTGCAGCGCCCTAGGGTCTCTGCCTACTCAGGAGTAAGCCCGCTTGGGTTGAATGGGCCTTACTCCCGGGGCAAGAGAGCGAGGGAGCTTCTTTTGTTCATCCCTGCTCAGAACAGACCCGCTGAATTTAAAAGGGCACGGCCAACTTGGGCGCGCTCATTTCAACGCCTCTGCTCTGATTTAGCTACAACCCTGAATATCTTATCCCAGAATTGGTGGTGAATATAATCCCTGATGTGAGCCACGTGTTTAACACACAGGCACAGCGTTCCGACGTGCGCAAGAGCAGAATCCGGGTGCTAGCTAAGGCATGAGCGGAGCATGATCCGTTTTCTACTTCGGTTAGACACACACACACACAGAGAGAGAGAGAGAGAGACACGCGTCAGTCCATCCATCTATCCAAACGTTTTAGGATATCCAAACTCCTACCTCACGGAGTTGTCGTTGAGGATTAAATGAGGCGGGGGAGAGAACCATGTAGGCCACTTTGAGAGCAAAAGTCCTTCTCAGAAGGATACCCATTGAAACGAACCAAGGCCTAAATTAGGCGCGTCTATGCGTGCCCATTAGTCTACCCTGTGCAGTGCGTAACCGTTGAAGGCAAAACCCATTAAAACGCATGGGGTCCACTGGTCTCAGTGAGACTCTGAGCAGGACCGAGCGCCTTATGGCGCACCAGACGCGCGACGAGGAGCTCATCCTGCGATGCCCACAGACGGATGGGGGAATAGGCAGTTTCAGAATCCAGAAGGATCAAGGAGGAAAAAGAGGGGGGCGGGGCGAGAGAGGTCGCGCAGGTCTCTGCCTGCAAGGAACTTGCAAAGTCTAAAATCCGCAACTGCCTCAGGGATCGAATACAGTTGAATGCGCTTATTTACACTACTCTCTGATCCGTTATATGTATATATGAATGGGACTTGCTGATGAAGGGCATGTAATAATAATAATAATAATAATAATAATAATAATAATAATAATAATACTACATCTGAAGGCAGCCCTGTATCGGAAAGCTTTTAATGCTTGATGTTTTCCTATATTTTTATATATGCTGTAAGCCGCCTAGAGTGGCTGGGTATAATAATCCTGTAGTAATAATAATAATAATAATAATAATAATAATAATAATAATTGTCCCAGCCACTCTGGTCTGCTCCCAACAGAATATTAAAAAACATAATTAATATTAATATTAATAATGGTCAAATGAATGAACATGCTTAACCTACAGAGAGGGAATTCTCCCCCGCCTTACTCATTCTCTCATTCTCTCCTTCCCCTTATCCATCTGAACGTTTATTCTATCTATCCATCCCTCGCCAGCCGAAAGCTCGCTTTGAAACAGATGGATTCTTTAACTGGCCCTATTAATTAATAAATGAATCCCGAAACGGAATCCCCTTTGCTCATCCTGTCTGGTTGTGCACTTGTCAATCGTGCGCGCGCGCGCGCGGACAGATTATACACGGTCTTGACAACTTGGCATCTGCGTCTCGTTCACAGCCGATTTTCGCTGATCAGTGGGTGTAAAGGAAAACGTGGGCGCGTGTGATGTCTTTAAAATGCCGTTTCGTTTTAAACGATTTTAATATTATATTATATTATATTATATATATATTTATATATAATATATATATATATACACTTCCACAGGGTCTACTCTGAGCAGGGCACAACACTAGATATTATTATTTGCATTCCTTACGGCTCCTTCACCATTATATATAGTAAGGAACGCAAATAATAATATCTGGTGTTGCGCCCTGCTCAGAGTAGACCCTAAGGGACACGAATAACGAATGTCAACTCCAACTAAATTACACTAAAAGTAGGAACTCTTAAAATCGATAGGCCTAAAATCTTTTCGCCCGTGCATTTCAGTCTGAGCCAACCCATAAGGCATTTTTTTCTTGATGGGAGTATGCAGAAATTGTGAAACTTACTGGAAGAAATAAGAAACCAAGAAGAGAGACTTTTCAATATCAGAATGGGGGAAAATTTACTAGCTAGCTGAAGATGCATTGTAGACAACTTAGAACATTAGCAGGATCGACATAAACATGTCCAGTAAGAAATAATGAAGAGGGAATACGAAGGGGAAATTAGTAAACCGGCTTGAACTGGATTAATAATAATAATAATAATAATAATAATAATATATTTGTATGCCACCCTTCTGATATAAACCAAGTAACCGCAGAAAGGAGGGGAGCAAAGTCGAGGGAAATGCAGACTGATTATGTAAAGATTTGCGGGGTGTTTTAAAAAATGAGAAAATGAAAAATTAAATTTAAAAAAAAGACAATTTTGACACCCCTTCCCTTTGATAACTGCGGCCTGGGGCAGAGCAAACCCATTGAAACGGAGGGAGAAGAGGAAGTCAGTCAAGTCAATGGGTCTACCGGCTACTCTGAGCAGAATTCAGCCAAATCATTTCAGCCAATAGTAGCCGCTACTCCTTTGAGGGTCTCTGGAACTGCAAGGATAATAATGTGGTTTTCTAATAAAAAGCGAGGGTTTTAAAAATAAATGCATGGATTGATTAAATGCTGAACACTTTGCGGATTCTGGAATCATCATTTTTTAAAACAAACAAGGAACCAAACATTGAGGAATAGGTTGATAGCTTCGAAGATGGAGATGGCGGAATCTGGATCTTAATATCTGTGGTTAGAGAGGCGAGCCGAATAGGTGCCTAAGGAACGCTTAGCAATAGGCGTGGAAGGGCGAGGGAGAATTTAAGGGCCTTGAAAGGTTTGCCAGTCAGCCCAGAGGTGAGGGATACCCCTGCCTGGAGGGCTACCTCTGTACCCCACCCCCGTGTGGAATTTCCACCCGTGACTTCAGAGGAAATAAATGGCTGGTTTGGGCGCACAGTCAGCCCCAAAACCCCATTATTTCCTCCAGTTTCCTGTTTCCAACGTTGGTCAGTGCATTCTTCCGACCAGGGAAGGTCTAGGGGGACAGCCATAGTTTGATTGATTGATTGATTGATTGATTGATTGATGGTACTCCTCAAAACCTACCATGGCATCGCCAGTGAACACTGTCGCGTGTGCGCCAGTTTGGACACGGTGGCCCCTTCCACTGACAGGCTTGAAGAAGACAATAAGGGTTCTGCCGGATCAGGCCAGTGGCGAGCCCAGATTGTTGTTTAGTCGTTTCGTCGTGTCCGCCTCTTGGTGACCCCCTGGACCAGAGCACGCCAGGCCCTCCTGTCTTCCACTGCCTCCCGCAGTTTGGTCAGACTCATGCTGGTAGCTTCGAGAACACCGTCCCACCATCTCGTCCTCCGTCGTCCCCTTCTCCTTGCGCCCTCCATCTTTCCCAGCATCAGGGTCTTTTCCAGGGAGTCTTCTCTTCTCCTGAGGTGGCCAAAGTACTGGAGCCTCAGCTTCAGGATCTGTCCTTCCAGTGAGCACTCAGGGCTGATTTCCTTAAGAATGGAGAGGTTGGATCTTCTTGCAGTCCATGGGACTCTCAAGAGTCTCCTCCAGCACCAGAATTCAAAAGCATCCATTCTTGATGGTCCAGCTCTCACTTCCATACATCACTACTGGGAAAACCAGAGCTTGAACTGTAAGGACCTTTGTTGGCAAGGTGATGTCTCTGCTTTTTAAACGCTGCTGCTTCCTTAACCTCTCGAGTTTGCCTAGCCCCCTTTTCCAGTGCTCCGCAGAATCTTGTGGCCGCGAGTCCCGCGGGCTCAGCCTCTTCCCCGGGTGAAGGACGCTCTCCTCGGGCCTGAGCCGGAGGGAGATGTTGGTCGGAAGGGGAGCATTCAAAGCGCTTGGGACCCGACCACCCGCCCCTTCCCTGCCCGCCCCCTTTCTCTTACCCATATTTCTGCTGCTTTTAAACCTCCTTTTCCCAGTCCATATTTCATTATTTCCTTCCATCCAACCCTCGATTTCTCTTCTCCTCCCTCCCTCCTTTCTCAGTCTCTCCTTCCTCGACCTCCCTCCACCCGTCTCTTCCTAAACTCATATGCATATAAGAGAAAAGATGGGGCCAGTTATATTATCCCAACCCACCCCCCACCCCCATTCCCAAGGCTTGGATGTTGCTGAATAGGTCAAAATCAGCTGATCTCAGTGACCTCTTCCCCCCCTCGACCCCCTCCTCCCCCCCCCTCTCCCTCGCAGGCGGATCGATAGTATAGCTCCTTCATTTTACAAATGGCGGCGAGGATCAATTATCTATAACCGAGGCAACGCGGCTCAGACTGGGAGAGAGAGAGGCCAGCCGAGTAAACAGACCCTTTTGTGGGCGAAGGGTTATGTTTCCTGTCCCATCCAGCTTAATTCGGATTCGGAGAGGGCTCTGTGTGAATGGAATCGCGCGCAAAAACGCGCGCGCACACAAACAACACAACCCTTCAAGGCTTTCTGATGAGGACTATACGAAAATATTGTCAGCCACCTTAGTAACGCGCTGCTTTGGGGAAAACTCGGCACACCGGAGCGACTCCGTTTACACGGAGCTTGATCCTACTAGGCGCAATCCGGTGTTTGTTTTAATTTAAAATAGCGTGGGTAGAAGGGAGATTACTTCATTTGCTACCTGTTATTTACCCAGACCGAAGTCCAACCCCCCCCCCCGCTCCGCCCGTTGCCAATCTGGAAAGCACACGAAACGAATAGCCCCCAGTCTCTCTCTTTTATTATCCCTGGAATCTAGTGTTCAAAGATAGACTGCCGTGGACGGGGGAGGTTCAGTCTTTTTCCCCTTTGCTTACTCCTCCGTGGCTTTGCTTTCTCTTTTTTTTCCAATTTTTAAAATTAATTTTCACAAAATTATAAACGAACAAAACACACACACAAAGAAACATAAATCATAACCTTATTAAAATTACACTTATTAACATTGTTAAGTGACTTCCTCGCTTCCCCTTGGTTGAATTTCCATAATATCCTTATAACGGCTTTCCAAATCCTAATTCTTATATACTTAACTTAGTCCATTAACATCCTTATATCTTTTCAATTCAAAATTGTACATGTTAAACGTCACTTAACATATATAAATCCCTAAGCCAATCTGTTGCCTGCAAGCTATTTCCAATTAGTTCAACTTAACACATTTAGCTAAATAATCATTGAATTTTGTCCATTCTTCCTGATACTCCTCCTCCTCCTGGTTGCAGACTCTTCTGGTTAGGTCGGCCAGCTCCGAAAAATCCATCATCTTCATCTGCCATTCTTCTATTGTTAGTAATTCTTGGGTTTTCCACTTTTTAGCTAATAAAATTTGAGCAGCAGTTGTGGCATACAAAAACAATTTAACATCTTTCTTGGGCAATATCCAAACTTGTTATTCCAAGAAGAAAGGCCTCTGGTTTATTTATAAATGTATATTTCAACATTTTTTTTCCAGTTCGTTATAAATCTTTTCCCAGAAGTCTTTCACCTTGGGGCAGGTCCAGTGACTTTGCTTTCCCTTCTCTCCCGGTTAGTCCAACATCACAGGGCGGTGAGTTCCGCAGATAATAAGTGTGTGTGTTGCGGTTTAATGAGTCGAGGAAGCACCCGTTGGCCTTTCCTGGTTCATTCTCGTCCGCCTGAGATGAAAGAACCACTTTTAGTTTTCCATTGTAATTTACCGCATTTTTCGCTCGATAAGACGCACCAGACCATAAGACGCACCTAGTTTTTGGAGGAGGAAAAGAAGGAAAAAAATATTCTGAATCTCAGAAGCCAGAACAACAAGAGGGATCGCTGCACAGTGAAAGCAGCAATCCCTCTTGCTGTTCTGGCTTCTGGGATAGCTGCGCAGCCTGCATTCACTCCATAAGATGCACACACATTTCCCCTTACTTTTTAGGAGGGAAAAAGTGAGTCTTACAGAGCAAAAAATACGGTATATAAAGCGCAAAGCTTTTGTGGCTACCAAAAAGACCTCAAACATACCGTATATAAATGGAATTGCTGTACAATGAAGTAGTAAATTCATGGGGAGGAGACAAACGCCAGATGACCACGAAGAATACACGCATTTTCTAGCATAGCACAGTGAGAAAGCAACATCTGAAGAGCAGGATCTGTGAATGCTCTTTGCAGATATGCCATACCCAGTTCCTGTTATTAAATATACCAAGAAAAAAGCACACAAAGAATTTAGGCCAATATAAGTTTCAATAGTGGGAGTGGTCTCTACTCACAATTCAATAGTCAATAGAAACAAAAACTAATCCATGCAAAAGTATGTATTACAATAAAGATTACAAACTCAAACAGAGATTGCAAACTCTAACAGAGATTGCAAACTCAAACTCAAAGAGATATGTATAAAACAATAATTCGCTGCAAAGATTTTCTCCTTTTCACTCAACAGTAATGTTGATCCTTATAATTTATCAACTTGCAGATGGAGACTCAGTTTCAATCACTGAGGAGAAACCAGGATAGGGTCCTGTTTCGATGTATTCATCTTCATCAGCTAATTTTTAAGATAAATATACAGTGGTACCTCGGGTTACATATGCTTCAGCTTACATGCGCTTCAGGTTACAGACTCCACTAACCTGGAAATAGTACCTTGGGTTAAGAACTTTGCTTCAGGATGAGAACAAAAATCGTGCTCCGGCGGCACGGCAGCAGCAGGAGACCCCATTAGCTAAAATGGTGCTTCAGGTTAAGAACAGTTTCAGGTTAAGAACAGACCTCCGGAATGAATTAAGTACTTAACCTGAGGTACCACTGTATTCTGTTATTCTCTACATTTCTCAAGCATAACAACTGAAAATAACCAATATTAATAATATTTACATGTGTTGAATCAAATTAGAAGTTCTAAGGCAGCATAGGTAAAGGGACCCCTGGCCATTAGGTCCAGTCGTGGCCGACTCTGGGGTTGCGGCACTCATCTCGCTTTATTGGCCGAGGGAGCCGGCGTACAGCTTCCGGATCATGTGGCCAGCAGGACTAAGCCGCTTCTGGCGAACCAGAGCAGTGCACGGAAACGCCCTTTACCTTCCCACCGGAGCGGTACCTATTTATCTACTTGCACTTTGATGTGCTTTTGAACTGCTAGTTTGGCAGGAGCAGGGACCGAGCAACGGGAGCTCACCTCGTCATTGCGGGGATTCGAACCGCCAACCTTCTGATCGGCAAGCCCTAGGCTCTGTGGTTTAACCCACAGCACCACCCACGTCCCTCATCTAAGGCAGCATATAATCATATAATTCCTCACCTACGTGACAACGCCATCACCCAGTTTCTGACTTAGCCCCCCGCAACTGTGCCTTTTAAAGCACACTTCAAAATGCAACCAAAGATTTCTGGCCGCTGCAACTAACTGCCCCTTACAGATTTACCATTCCCAGTGACCCTTAGCAAAAACTACAGTTCCCATGATTCCTCGAAGGAAAGGGGGACAATCCGAACGTGCTTCTGCACACACGCAGCCTCAGGGCAGTGTTATTGCAAACTTAGTCTGTTGATTTCCATAGGCCTTCTCTGATTTCTGGGATTTATGTTGGAGGGGTGGGGAGTGCAGAACCGAGTTGCCTGCAATGCAATTGGTCGATTAGTTAAATATTTTTATTTATTTGCTAGATTGGGGCGGCCTGTATACATACAACCCCTGCGCCCATGAATTGAAAACACACACACAAGAGACTGTTGCAGGTTGCGAGTCAAGTGTTGTCCAAGGTTGCAGTTAGGTGATGGATAATAATAATAATAATAATAATAATAATAATAATTTATTATTTCTACCCCACCCATCTGGCTGGGTTTCCCCAGCCACTCTGGCCAGCTTCCACAGAGACCAAAATTACACTAAAATGTCACACATTAAAAACCTCCCTGAACAGGGCTGCCTTCAGATGTCTTCTGAATGTCAGGTTGTTGTTTATTGCTTTGACATCTGATGGGAGGGCGTTCCACAGGGCGGGCGCCACCACCGAGAAGGCCCTCTGCCTGGTTCCCTGTAGCTTTGCTTCTCGCAATGAGGGAACTGTCAGAAGGCCCTCGGAGCTGGACCTCAGCGTCTGGGCAGAATGATGGGGGTGGAGACGCTCCTTCAGGTTTCCTGGGCTGAGGCCGTTTAGGGCTTTGAAGGTCAACACCAACACTTTGAATTGTGCTCAGAAACGTACTGGGAGCCAGTGTAGGTCTTTCAAGACTGGTGTTATGTGGTCTCGGCGGCCGCTCCCAGTCACCAGTCTAGCTGCCGCATTCTGGATCAATTGCAGTTTCCGGGTCACCTTCAAAGGTAGCCCCACGTAGAGCACATGGCAGTAGTCCAAGCGGGAGATAACCAGAGCATGCACCACTCTGGCCAGACAGTCCGCAGGCAGATAGGGTCTCAGCCTACGTACCAGATGGAGCTGCCCTGGACACAGAACTGACCTGTGCCTCCATGGACAGCTGTGAGTCCAGAATGACTCCCAGGCTGCACACCTGGTCCTTCAGGGGCACAGTTACCCCAATCAGGACCAGGGAGTCTTCCACACCAGCCTGCCCTCTGTCCCCCAAAAACGGTACTTCTGTCTTGTCAGGATTCAACCTCAATCCAAAGACTGTGACATTCCAGAAGTTGTGGAGGCACTACAACTCCAACCTCTGGTCTCACTCGCTGAGTCTGTTGGGAATTGGATAATGCGCCATCTCCTGTCAGTGATTATCACAGAATCACAGGGTGGCAAGAGTTGGAAGGGGCCCCACCCTCCGATGGGCATCTAATCCGACCCCCTTGCAAATGCAGAAATATTTCACCCAGCGCGGAACTCGAACCCAGTGCCCTGAAATGACGAGGAGGATTGGAGAATGCTGATGGGTTCTCCTGTCACCTAGACATGAATTTCCTGACAGGATTTGAGATATAAGCAGTGGATTAGTGAAAGAATTAAACGACACTGGAGTTAAGATAGCGAAAACGTATTTTTATTATTATGATGTATTTTGTGGTTTTATATATCTTGGTTTTATTCTGTGAACCGCCCTGAGACCCCACCAGGTGTTTAATATATATATGTATTTTAAGAGTATGATTTAGTTGGGAACACAGTCATAATAATGCATTTAGCATATTGCCTTTGAGACCTGAAAGATGATCCAAAAAGCTGACAATGTTGTTGGGTTTTTTTTAAAGCCATAGGATATTGAAATATAAACCAGAACGCCATTAAAACAACAAGAGGTAGTTGTTAAAACATTATAAACTCAGGAAGATAAAAACAGATCATAACCTCAGCAAAAATGCCACCTATGTAAAAAATTCCACCGAGCTAAAATCTATAGAGACTACTGCTAATGTATTGCCGTGCTAATGTAGTCAGTTGCTTTTTCCAAAATGTTTGTGTTCATGGGAGAGGGTTCAAGTATGATTCAGCTCAAACAAACCACTTTGGAATCCCATAGAGTTTAAAGGAAGCCTTCTGGGATATAATGGGTCTGCTCCCAGGTAAGCAAGCATGTAGGACAAAGAGTTATTATGGGCCAGTAACTCTCGCATGGCACTGTGGGTTAAACCACAGAGCCTAGGGCTTGCCGATCAGAAGGTTGGTGGTTCAAATCCCCGCAATGACTGGGTGAGCTCCCGTTGCTCGGTCCCTGCTCCTGCCCACCTAGCAGTTCGAAAGCACGTCAAAGTGCAAGTAGATAAATAGGTACCGCTCTGGCGGGAAGGTAAACGGTGTTTCTGTGCGCTGCTCTGGTTCACTAGAAGCGGCTTAGTCCGGCTGGCCACATGACCCAGAAGCTGTACGCCGGCTACCTCGGCCAGTAAAGCCAGATGAGCGCTGCAACCCCAGAGTCGGTCATGACTGGACCTAATGGTCAGGGGTCCCTTTACATTTACCTCCACTCAAAGTGGACCCATTGAAATGAGCGGACCTCAGTTAGCCAAGTCAGCGAATGCTGGATGCAACCCCAGGTACCTAGCTTGGAATGAATGGGCAGCACTAACTGAGCTCCATTGATTTCAAAGGAGGGAAACAGGAAGCAGCCTGGGCGTCATTGTGGACTCACAGCCGTCCATGGAGGCGCAGGTCAATTCTGTGCCCAGGGTGGCTGTCTCCCAGCTCCATCTGGTATGCAGGATGAGACCCCACCTGCCCACAGACTGTGTCGCCAGGGTGGTGCATGCTCTGGTTATCTCCCGCTTGTACTACTGCCATGCGCTTTCCATGGGGCTGCCTTTGAAGGTGACCCGGAAACTGCAACTAATCCAGAATGCGGCAGCCAGACTGGGGACTGGGAGTGAAGACCATATAACACTGGTCTTGAAAGACCTATATTGGCTCCCAGGACGTTTCCAAGCACAATTCAAAGCATTGGTGCTGACCTTGAAAGCCCTAAACGGCCTCAGCCCAGTATCCCTGAAGGAGCATCTCCACCCCCATCGTCCAGCCCGGACACCGGGGTCCATCTCCCAAGGGCCTTCTGCCGGTTCCCTCCCTGCGAGAAGCGAGGTTACAGGGAACCAGGCAGAGGGCCTTCTCAGTGGTGACACCCACCCTGTGGAACGCCCTCCGGTCAGATGTCAAGGGAATAAACAACTATTTGACTTTTAGAAGATATCTGAAGGCGACGGGACGGGGAAAAGCAAATATTCATTAAACACGAACAAGAATAAAGAATTGGACTCACCTTTTACATCTAAGTTTGGGCTTAATTGGGGGCTCTAGTAATTTAATTCAGAAGGGGCCAGGGAGCCTTTCTGTGTTGTTGTTGTTTTATCCTTGCAGATGTACTGAACCATAGTTCCAGAACTGCTTTCTGCCAATCCCTGTATATCCCGCAAGACTTATGTCAAAATATTTGCGTGTGTTGTGTGTTTATGTGAACTTCGCAGGTTCCCCTCACTCTCCCATTGTGTTCACATGGGGTGGAACCTAATATGTATTAGATGATTATTATGATGAGGGATGCGGGTGGCACTGTGGGTTAAACCACAGAGCCTAGGGCTTGCTGATCATAAGGTCGGTGGTTCGAATCCCCGCGACGGGGTGAGCTCCCATTGCTCGGTCCCTGCTCCTGCCAACCTAGCAGTTCGAAAGCACCTCAAAGTGCACGTTGATCAATAGGTACCGCTCCGGCAGGAAGGTAAATGGCGTTTCCGTGCACTGCTCTGGTTCGCCAGAAGTGGCTCAGTCCTGCTGGCCACATGACCCGGAAGCTGTACGCCGGCTCCCTCGGCCAGTAAAGCAAGATGAGCGCCGCAACCCCAGAGTCAGCCACAACTGGACCTAATGGTCAGGGGTCCCTTTACCTTTACCTAGGAGGTGGCGATATATATTTACCCATCTTCAAGAAGTATCACAAGCAAAAGGGGGTTAAATAATAAAAACTCTGACTGCTAGAAGCTTGCAATTTAATTTATGTGATGGTACTGCACTGTTTCCCAAACCTGGGTCTCTGGCTGTTTTTTTAGACTACAATTCCCATCATCCCTGACTGCTGGTCTTGCTATCTGGGGATGATGGGAGTTGTAGTCCCAAAAAAAACAGCCAGAGACGCAAGTTTGGGAAGCACTGCTCCCCTGGTTAAAAGGTGTTTGAAATTCCACAGATAGGATGCAATATTTATAGAGGCCTTTTCCCCCTTTCTGTTTCTAGAATCCACTGGTTCCCCTTTCAAAGAATAGAAAGTTGGAAGTATGTGGACGGGTTGGGAGACAGAGGTGTCTTTTGAGGATAACAGTTGCCTCATTCAGATGGCAGGCCTGTGGACAGGATCATTAGAAAACCTTGTTATCAGAGGAAGGTCATGTGGCTAGTCCTCAAGCGTGTTGGGTGCAAAACTGCAGGCTTCCTTGGTCTGGGCAGGATTCCAGTAGAGAACAAGGACTCCTTTTGAGACACCAGAGGCTCCCTCTCCAGTGGCGTAGCGTGGGTTGTCAGCACCCGGGGCAAGGCAAGTAATTTGTGCCCCCTAACCCATGGATTTGCGCCCCTAACCCTAACCCCCAGATGTTGCGCCTGGTGCGGCCGGCCCCCCCCCCCCCGCACCCCCCACGCTACGCCACTGACCCTCTCTGAAGCGTGAAGCCATCCTTCTGCAGTTCTCCATGAATCTGAACGATCCAGTCACACAGGTTCCCTCGTTCCAGAAAACATTCAGCTTGAGGGATGCATTTATCGCGTTTTTAATATTCGGTTGGGAGCCACCCAGAGCAGGGTATAAATATTATTATTATTGTTGTTGTTGTTGTTGTTGTTGTTGTTTAATATTATTATTGGCTGGGACAAGGATGGCGCTGTGGGTTAAACCACAGAGCCTAGGACTTGCCAATCAGAAGGTCGGCGGTTCGAATCCCCGCAATGACGGGGTGAGCTCCCGTTGCTCAGTCCCTGCTCCTGCCAACCTAGCAGTTCAAAAGCACGTCAAAGCGCAAGTAGATAAATAGGTACCACTCTGGTGGGAAGGTAAACGGCGTTTCTGTGTGCTGCTCTGGTTCGCCAGAAGCGGCTTAGTCCTGCTGGCCACATGACCCGGAAGCTGTACGTCGGCTCCCTCGGCCAGTAAAGCGAGATGAGCGCCGCAACCCCAGAGTCGGCCATGACTGGACCTAACGGTCAGGGGTCCCTTTACCTTTACCTAATATTGTTATTGCAAGAGGAAGCGGCTTACAGCAGAGAAGGGGGTGTTATTAGACAAATTTAGAGGGTCAGGTGGCTATCAGCACCATGTTCGCAGACAGTTTTCTTCCAAATAACAATTGCTGAGAACAGCGATGAAGAAATCTGATTGCTAGACGTGAGGAAAACAGGCTTTTCATCTGGTCCAGCAAAGTTGCAGGTCCTTAAAGAATTTCAGAGGAGTACTTCTCCCAGCAAAACATCACACCTACGGAAACCTGAATCTTGACGCATGTGTGTATGTCCCTTTCTAGTGATAGACGTGGACAGTGCAGTCCTATACCTATTATTATTATTATTATTATTATTATTATTAGACCGCCCTATACCTGCAGGTCTCAGGGCTGTTCACAAGACATGAAAACACAGAATACATAACCAAAATAATAATAATTATTATTATTTATTATTTGTACCCCGCCCATCTGGCTGGGCCTCCCCAGCCACTCTGGGCGGCTTCCATAGAAACAATAAATACAGTAAAATATCACACGTTAAAAACTTCCCTGAACAGGGCTGCCTTCAGATGTCTTCTGAATGTCAGGTAGTTGTTTATCGCTTTGACATCTGCCTTCAGACGTCTTCTAAAAGTCAGGTAGTTCTTTCTCTCCTTGACATCTGATGGGCAGGTGCCACCACTGAGAAGGCCCTCTGCCTGGTTCCCTGTAGCTTTGCTTCTCGCAATGAGGGATCCACCAAAAGGCCCTCGGCGCTGGACCTCAGCGTCCGGGCAGAATGATGGGGGTGGAGACGCTCCTTCAGGTATACTGGACCGAGGCCGTTTAGGGCTTTAAAGATCAGACCAACACTTTGAATTGTGCTCGGAAACGTACTGGGAGCCAATGTAGGTCTTTCAAGACCGGTGTTATATGGTCTCAGCGGCCGCCCACAGTCACCAGTCTAGCTGCCGCAAAATGAAAACAACACCCCAATAACGCCGTGTCTACTCAGAAGTAACCCTTCTTGCGTCCGATGGGACTCCCAGGGAGGTGTGCCTAGGATTGCATCAAAATCAAAGCAGCCTTTTAAAGGATTTCTTGGAGCAAGGTTCCTAGGACTTTGGAGACCAACCTTTTGAGATGTGTTGCTTTCTGACAGGAGAACTGTGATTTGTGTGGTTTTGGTCAGAAGGTGGGTTGCAGACAGGAACATTTAATGGCAATGCCATTGTTCCAATCTCTTACTTGCACCAAGAGTATCTATTTACACCTAGTGCGGAGACCCCTAGACGCACTGGAGCCCACAGTCTCTCCAGCCAATGTGTCTACAAGATGGTTATGTCTGTGTAGATTTTCAAAGTAAGACATATACAGGCCCAATCCAGACCGTCCAAGTGTCCCCATTTCCCGGGAACTGTCCCAAATTTACAGAAGACATCCTGGCATCTCATTCCCGGAATGTCCCACTTTCCCTTAGGACGTCCCTATTTTCAACGGAGACATGTTGGAGGGTATAGAGGTATGCAACCCTGGAGCCAAGGAGATAAGTAATTAGACCATGGGTAGGGAAACTAAGGCCTGGGGGCCGGATCCGACCCAATCGCCTCCTCAATCCGGCCCGCGGACGGTTCAGGAATCAGCGTGTTTTCACACAAGTAGAATGTGTGCTTTGATTTAAAATGCATCTCTGGGTTATTTGTGGGGCCTGCCTGGTGTTTGTACATGAGTAGAATGTGTGCTTTGATTTAAAATGCACCTCTGGGTTATTTGTGGGGCATAGGAATTTGTTCCTTTTTTTTCTTCCAAAATATAGTCGTCGTCCCCACAAGGTCTGAGGGACAGTGGACTGGACCCCTGCTGAAAAAGTTTGCTGACCCCTGATTACTAGACCTTTAGAAGACATCTGAACGCAGCCCTGGATAGGGAAGTTTTTTAATGTTTTGTTACGTTTTTATATATGTTGGAAGCTGCCCAGAGTGGCTGGGGCAACCCAGTCACATGGGCAGGGTATTATTATTATTATTATTAATAGTTAAAATAAAATAAAATGAAATAAAATAAAATAAAATAAAATAAAATAAAATAAAATAAAATAAAATAAATAAAATAAAATAAAATAAAATAAAATAAAATAAAATAAAATAAAATAAAATAAAATAATAAATAAAAACAGTTCTGGAATAGGATGTCCCTATTTTCGTCGGAGAAATGTGTTCTGATCTTTCAGATTTTACTTGTGCAGCAGGGATGAAGGAAACCAGTGACACCCCCCCACCCAGCAGAAACCCCCAACCCTGTCATCCTGAACCTTCACCGTGGGGGCCGTTGGGAATCCTGAGAAATCCCAAAGGCCATCTGGGTCCTCCATAGGTGTAAAGCCTATGAGAACTACCCATGGAGATGATCTTGAGATGCCACCAGTCTGGAGTTCTGATGGGGAAAGGAGACCCAGGCAGAACAGGGAGTCATTCAGAGATGTTCGGTGGTGGGGCAACCTCTCTTTGAGGGCTGCGATGCAACATGGGGGCGGGGCTGAGGGATCGGGTCCCCACCCCTCCCGGGGCAAAGGCACGTGGCGCTGCTTCTGGTTCAACCTCCAGGGGAGAAGTTTGGAGAACAGGGACTCTTGCAGGGCTGCCTCTTGTAGGACTCGCAGGAGATTCAGAAGGACCAAGTCTGCGCTCCAGGGAGACAGTTTCCGTCGGAAGCTGCCGCCCCTCTCCCCGCAAACCGGTTCCAAACCGGTTTCTGTCGCCCTCAGCGCTTGGAGCCGAAGAACACACACTCTCCTTTAAAAAAAAATAAAAAAAAAATAAAGTCCAAAGGGATTTGCCAAAAGCCATTTACACCTCCTGACTAATGAGCGCGTTGGGCAGAGTCCACTTCCCACCGTGTGCCAATGGCAGCGGTCCAACGAGGTGGTTCTTCCAATCCACGAGGCTGCTTGCCTGGCATGGATCTTTAGAGGCGCCTCTCTCAGCAGCCCTGGCGGGGTTCAGAAGGACACGGGTTTCCGGCGGCGCTGTTTCGCACGTGGCGGCGTACACGTGTCGCTCTTGCGCGAAAGTCATCTCCCGTCAAGGGGTGGGTGGGGAGGTTATACTCAGCGAGCCAGCCGTCCTCACTGATAATTCCACATAATTTTAAAGATTTACAAAACAATGGAAAGTGTGCATGTGTGTGTGAGAGAGAGAGAGCGAGAGAGAGAGAGGGAGAGCGCTGGGAAACCCAGCCAGTTGGGCGGGGTATAAATAATATTATATTATTATTATTATTATTATTATTATTATTATTATTACTACTACTACTACTAAAAACAGATCCAGTTGGTTTCAAGTTGTCTGTTATGGAGCCGAGCAGAAGAGAAACAGAAATTATTCTTTTGAATACTCTCTCACAAACACCGTATGCCGATATTTATATGCATTTTAAATATGGACAAACCAGGCATCATCCAGTAAAAAGGGGTATTTTTAAACTGCCATCTACTGGGGGCGGGGCGTGGATTTAGCCAAACCCTTCAGAATTGTGAAACGAATTAGGAATTAAAGGCTTAATTTTGGCTAGGTTAATAAAGGTTTAACGTTACCTCGCGTACCCTATTCACATAATGCAGGATCTGTTTTCTTTAATGTCGTTTATAAAATTGTAATGCACATTTCGCTGCACACTAGGATAGTCACAAATATATTTTATTTATGATTATTCCCAACCCCCTTAAAAATGTTTAGGGGTACTCTCATTTTGGCTCAAGAAAATCACCATTTTATAGTTCAAATCGGGGGAAACAAATACAATAAATGGACAAAAGTACAGTGATTCACAAAATGTTTAGGAGCACGCGTACCCCTGCGTACCCCCAGAAAAAAGCAAGGGTAATAGGGGGGCGGAGCCGCACTCGTTGTAGACTTCAATAGGTCTACTTGTCAGAGACTGGCCAGATGAGGAGTGGTTGAGACCTTCACCCCAGGACGCTTCAGGGCAGGAGAGAGATGGAGATAGGATGGACCTAGGATGCTGGTGGTTTGAGACAAGGAGACGCCCCAGAAGAGGAAGCAAAAAGCCGGGAAATAATGGAAGGAAGAAGCTAACAGATTCCTTGTTTCTGACCAGAGAGAGGAGACAGAGTGATAGAAACAGGAGACCCCATGTCGCTTGAAACCCGTCCTGCTCCTCCATTGAGGCGCTGCCTTCTTGTCTCAGAGCAGAAAGCCAGAGGCAGAAATATTTATTCCCTTGGCAGCAGGAGGGGTCTTGCATGTGGGAAGTCATTGACACGGGAGAGGGGTGCCCACCCCGGGGCAACAGCTCACGCTTCAAGGAGCACAGCCTCCATGTATTCTGTTTGATCTTCTTCTTCTTCTTCTTCTTCTTCTTCTTCTTCTTCTTCTTCGATCCCTCGTAGCCAAGTAAGATTGTCTCCCATAAACACGGTTTTAACAGTGAGTCCATAAGTGACTGTGGAGGCCAATTCTGGATCCCCACATCCTTCCACAGTGGGGACATAGGTTTCCACGCAGGAGTTGATCATGGCGAGGGTTTGCCAAGCGTGCCTTCCTCTTAGGACATTTCTCCCTTGCGTCCTGAGTTCGAGTGTCTCCATAGGCCACACACCTTTGGTAAAGGCTGTTCTCCAACTGGAGCGCTCGCAGGCCAGTGTTTCCCAGTTGTCGGTGTTTATACTACATTTTTAAAGATTTGACGAGAGAGTCTTTGAACCTCTTTTGTTGACCACCAGCATTACGCTTTCCGTTTTTAAGTTCGGAATAGAGCAGTTGTTTTGGAAGGCGAGATTCAGGCATCCGCACAACATGACCAGTCCAACGAAGTTGATGTTGAAGAATCATCATTTAGACACGGGCGATCTTTGCTTCTTCCAGTACACTGGCATTTGTCCGCCTGTCTTCCCAAGTGATGTGTTTGATGCCTTTAAAAGGACTGAACAGCCGCTCTCTCTGCGCGTCTGGGTTTACGCAGCAGTTAGCTCCGTGAGCTGTGTGCCGGCTCCCTCTATTATTATGGCTGGATATATATACAACTTTTAAAATTACTGTTCTGTATACCAGGATGTATCCAGCATTTGTCGCAGCGTAACCCAATGAAAGTAAACCCATTAATTTCAGCGGACCTACCCTGAGCTGTTTTTGGTAGGGTACAACCTATGCTATTAACAAATAGTTGCATTGCTATCCAATTAATTTGCAAATAGTTATTTTTGTGTGCATGTGATATATTGTGTGTGTTTTACATATTTGACCCCCCCCCAATTATTTTTATTAGTTTTCCAAATTATTACAAATCATACCGAATCACTTTAATTCAATACGACTTCTTAAAATCGGGTTTCCTGTTGCAAACATATTTGACCTGCGTTATGTGTCTCTGTGTGTGACACCTCTACACATAATGCACGTTTGTACAAACAATACGAGTGTATTTTTTCCTCAAAGGTTATATTCCATACGATATGGAATAAGCGGATTGAGTAAGCTTCTATCTTGGCTGCTTTTGGATCAGCGTCAAAAGCCTGTTCTGAGTAGCCGTATTTGGATCGGGCAACAGCAGGGGAGCGAAAGGAGTCAACGAGAGAGATGAAGGGAGGAAGAAGGAAGAAGAGAGACAAAGGAAGGAAGGAAGGAAGGAAGGAGAGAGAGAGAGAGAGAGAGAGAGAGAGAACTAAATCTAGGGGCCCCAGTCCATCCATGATTTAGAAGCGATCCATATTGGTCTGAAGGGGGAATGGTTGACTTCAACAATGGTAGGATACTGTCCGCGTGCCTCTGCAGGCGGGCGTCGTGGGGGAAGGCCGGGGGGGGGGCGAAGGCCGCGTGGGGTGTGTGCCTTGAAGACGCAGAAAGCCATTTTTTATTTTATAGAGCGTATAGATGCGAGTATATGTCCGTCACTCTCTGCGCGCAAGGGCGAAGATGGGAAAGGAATGTAGCAGGCTTGCTGTGGAATGAGGGAGGGGAAGGAAGGAAAGAGAAAGCGGGAGGAAAGAAAGAGAGAGAGAGAGAGAGAGAAATAGGAAGGAAGGAAGGAAGGAAGGAAGGAGAGAGAGAGAGAGA
>NC_138516.1:10284481-10309790 GCF_964252035.2 Podarcis erhardii | reverse complement strand
CCGGGGTCCATCTCCCGAGGGCCTTCTGGTGGTTCCCTCCCTGTGAGAAGCGAGGTTACAGGGAACCAGGCAGAGGGCCTTCTCGGTGGTGGCGCCTGCCCTGTGGAACGCCCTCCCATCAGATGTCAAGGAAATAAGCAACTGTCTGACTTTTAGAAGACATCTGAAGGCAGCCCTGTAGGGGGAGGTTTCTAATGTCTGACGTTTTATTCTGTCTTTATATGTACTGGAACTCGCCCAGATGGGAAAGTCAGATAGCCAGTATGGTGAGGGGGTTAGCGCGACCTACTGGGACCTGAGAGACCCGGATTCAAATCTCCGCTTGGCCCTAAAGCTCACGGGTGTGACTTTAGGCCAGTCACTACCTCACAGGGTTGTTTTTAGGAATTGTGTTTGAAGAGACAGGAGAACCATGCACAGTGGGATATAAATGCAATGTAAATGCATGGGTTGGACTAGATGACCATTGGGGAACCCTTTCCGACTTACCATTCTGTGAAGCAATTAAAATAAAAGCCACCTTGGAGAGCTCGCCAGCAAGCTAGCAATCCTACTGGTTGAAGCCAACTCTAGAGTAGTCCCGTTGAAAAATCGACAAGCCTAAATCAGGCTCGCCCCATTTCACGTCAACCGGTTTACTCCGTGTAGGGCTTAAGGTTGGGCGCCTTGCTGCTGCGCCTTGAAGGAAGAACTTCTGGTTTTCCGACTCTTGAGCTGAAGCTTTTTATCATTCCTTAAGGAGAAAAAGCAAAACAGAATAAGCGCGTGTCGGGAATGACTCCTGCCCGGGTGGGACCACGTCGCTGCCCTCATGAAGCCCTCCTGCTCCGTCCCAGCTGAGGGTGTGTGTGTGTGTGATAAATGCGCTCTGCACAGGCTCATGGGCACCGCTGCCCAGTAGGCGTCAGGAAATGCTCTCCGGTTTTTAAAGAGCCGGATGTCTAAGCAGAAATAGACAGGAAAAGGACGGTGGCGGTCGACCCCTCCTCACAATAACAATGGTTGTGCCCGGTGTTAGTCATGCTCCGAGAAATGTAATAATATTTAAGGCATACACACACGCCTCTCCCAGAATCCTGGGAACTGTAGCGTACTCTTCAGAGTGCTACAATTCCCAGTACCATTGACAAACTACAGTTTCCAGGATTTAAATATATGGTGTGTGCACAGCCTAATTTAGGTCCCTTGCTCTGAGATTAATAATAATAATAATAATAATAATAATAATAATAATAATAATAATAAACAGCTTCAGTGTCCCCAGTGCTTTACAGAGCGCAGTGTTCTCGCAAGTAAGCACGGCGTGCAATGCATCTTAATCCCATAAAAGTCTGTTAAGCGTTGGGGTCTTTCAGTGGGGAAACGAAGGACCCGATCCAACCAAAATAAAGCCCTTTCGAAACCCAATGGCCTTGATTTGATTTTTTTTAAAGGGGGGGGCGGCTTAACAGACCGATCACAACGCCTTGCTTACTCGCAAGTAAGCCTTACCGAGCGCAACGAGGCTTACGCCTAAGTAAGAAAGTGCTGGAACGCGGTCTTCGCCTCTTCGACGCAACTGAATGTGGAAGAGAACGCAGCCATTCTTTCATTATCTTTGTGTTTCGCTATTGACTCTCGAAAACGTAAATCGAGGGAGACGCAAAAACTGGCGACAATCGCGGGCCAGCAATATTATATTTGGGTGTTTTTAATCCGGGACGGGAGGGAAAGGAACAATCGTTTGGAGCTTGTCGCGCGCTCTAAGCGGAGTGAAACCTAACCTCCGCGTTTGGTAGGCACGGTCTTAGATGTTTTAAATAAATTTAATTGCATCCGTTTGGATGTCGCCGTCTTGGAATTCGAACAAGCAAAAAAAAAAACAAAAAAACAAAAAAAAACCACCAATGAATTATTGTTATTATTATTTATTATTTCTTTATAGGGTTATACACAGCCAGCTTGCCTTGAATATTGGTGACCTGGGGTTGCGTCTAAGTCCTGATTACAGCCAGGTAGTAAACTGAAATTAAAGGGCAGGTCCATTAATTTCAATAGGTCTGCTCTGAATTTGGTCAATGTTAATGGTATCATAGAACTGTAGATTGGAAGGGAATCTTTGTTGCATGCAGCAAGCTAACAGCACCAAAAATACAGTGTTTTTAGATAGATAGATAGATGATAGATAGATAGATAGATAGATAGATAGATAGATAGATAGATAGATAGATGATAGATAGATAGATAGATAGATAGATAGAGATAGATAGATAGATAGATAGATAGATAGATAGATAGATAAATAGATAGCTAAATAGATAGATAGATAGATAGATAGATAGATAGATAATTTGGTAATCAATACATATATATCGCCTAACAGTCCTTTCTATGCATTTTACTTATTCCACCGAGCTTACCCCCAGAGGAAGTTGTAGTCCACCCGAAATAATAATAATAATAATAATAATAATAATAATAATAATAATAATAATAATTTCATTAGTTATACCCCGCCCATCTGGCTGGGCTTCCCCAGCCACTCTGGGCGGCTTCCAACAAAATATTAAAATACTGTAATACATCAAACATTAAAAACTTCCCTAAACAGGGCTGCCTTCAGATGTCTTCTAAAAGTCTGGTAGTTGTTTTTCTCTTTGACATCTGGTGGGAGGGCGTTCCACAGGGCGGGCGCCACTACCGAGAAGGCCCTTACATACATTTAAAGCGCGCACCTCAAATATTGGGAACTGTAGTTCTTTCATTTTGGGGTGTGTGTGTTAAACCACAGCTCACAGGATTCTGGGGAGGGATGTGTTTTTTTGAACAGTACGGTGTGCGCACAGAAATCAGGGAATTGGTTGTTTGGTGAGACAAGGAGCGCAGGATCGCAGTCGTGTTTGTGTGGGAAGGAAGGTTGGGAATAAATATAATCTGGTGAGGAAGACAGGGGCGCTGGAAGAAAATGACAGTATTTGAAATTAGTAGGTTCCAGAGTCATTTATCTTGGAGACGACTGAATTTGAGAATGGGGTGGGTGTTCTTTCAGTTTCTAGGGAATCCGTGTTGACCTGCGTTTTCTTTCATGCCACCCTCTGGAAAAACCCGGTGGAATCCTGCGCCTGCCCTGAGATTCTTAACAGGCGGTTTCAGATGCGTTTACTCGGAAGTAAAGGCCCGTCGTTATCAAGCCAATCGCTTGCCAAAGGCATCAGGACAGCCGCTTCGGCATTTGGGAAAGGCATAAAATAAAAACTCGAATAGAAACAATTTTCATTTCGGGTGAAATAATTTTCTTGGGTGTGCCGGGGGCCGGGCGGTATTCGTAAATTGGGGTTTTAAGGCAAATTGGGAAACCGTTCCTAGTTCCCAGACACGTTTCCTCCCCCACAACTGAAACAAAACATTAAATCCCCACCCCAACCCAAGTAAAATCAATTATTAAATCTACAGAGGCTGTTCATTGATTTGAGGCTAGGTGTTGCCAGAAACCTTAAAAAAATTAGCAGCCTAAGACCCAACTCGAATATCGCAGCTAAAATGACCGAGAAACGTGTGGATCGTGACCAACACAATTTTACTCAGACCCAGTGAAAACAGCAGTTTATCAAGTTTATCGTGCGGATTGGTTTCAGCGGGTCTACTCGGCGTAGGTTTTACTTGGACACAGCTTATTTACGGGGGTTGGGGTGGGGGAATCGATATAACGCCCTATTTTAAGAGAAGGGGGAAAAGCAAGATACTAAACATTAAAACCAAAAGTTAAAACAGCCACAATTAATAATGGGTGCTGTGCTTCGCTTCGCTTCTGTTTATTTAAGATACGATTAAATTAAGAGAGACTTTGGCGTTTGCTCGCCACTATTCTCCTCCTAGAGCCGGCGGGTAGATATAAATAAGATTTTTTTATGTGCTTGTTCATTTTGACCACAAACACCACTACTAAAGACCGGAAAGGCTATTGATTTTAAAATGCCTTTTAGGAATGAGACAGTGGTATTTTTTTCTGGGCAAAACCGGATTTAACAAACCGACTCAGCCGGAATTCGTGGAGTCCGAGCCTCGGCGCGTTTACTTGGGAGTAAGTCTCAGTGAACTCGTTGGTTTTGGGTAGACACGCGCCAGGATTTAGGGACGCACATAAGGAGAGGTTTTCGGGAGCCAAACGGGATCCTCGCCCACGAAGTCAGATAATTCTGACGACTCTTAGATGTTCATTTGCAGGTTTAAGACTGGGAAAGGGAAAGAGATGGGGAGGTTAGAGAGGGAAGTTGCTGGCAAAGGAAGGGGCAAAATGTGTGTGTGTGAGAGAGAGAGAGAGAGAAAGGGAGAGAGAGAACGAGAGAGAAAGAATAAGAGAGAAAATAGAGAGAGAGAATGAAAAAGAGAATAAGAGAGAGAATGAGAGACTGAATGTAGAGAATGAGAGAGAGAGAATGGAGAGAGCAAATGAGAGAATGAAGAGGGAAAATGAAAGAGAGAATGAGAGAATGAAAGAGAGAGAATGGAGAGAGAAAGAACGAAAGAGGGGAGAGAATGAAAGAGAGAATGAAAGAGAAGGAGAGAATGAAAGAGAAAAGAGAGAGAATGAAAGAGAGAATGAGAGAGAGAAGGAGAGAATGAAAGTGGGAAGGTGAGAATGAAATAGAAGAGAGAGAGAATGAGAGAGAGAATGAGAGAATGAAAGAGAAAAGAGAGAGAAAATGAAAGGAAGAATGAGAGAATGAAAGAAAAAAGAGAGAGAAAATGAAAGAAAGAATGAGAGAATGAAAGAGAAAAGAGAGAGAGAATGAAAGAGAGGTGGGGGGAGTGCTGGCAAAGGAAAGGAGCGAAATGAGGGCGCTGTATGAGGGAGGGGGAATCACAGAGAGGGGGGAACAGGAGCAGGAAAAACGGGGTGGACGGGGAAAGGAATTACAAAGAATTTGGGGGGGGGGGGAGAGAGATGGGAAATGAGAGAGGAGAAGAACATTCGAACCGAGGGGGCAAGGCAGAAGGAGATTGAAAGGAACGGGGCGGTGGGGGGCGTGGAGAAGGGGCAAAAAGGAAGGAAGGAGAGAGGAACGAAGGGAAGTTAAGAAACAAAAGAGAAAGGAAGAGAGGAGAGGAAGAGGAGAGAGAAAAGAGAAAGAAGAAGTAAAATAAAGAAAATAAATGATGGTAAAAGAGAGAGGAAGAAGCGGGGAGCGAATGTGCGCCCCCCCAATTCACTCTGTATTGGAGCCCCCCCCCCCAATCCACTCCGGTTTTTTTGCTGGCGCCCAGCCCTCTCGGCAAGGGGCCGGCCAACCTCTCCTCTCGGCCCGGCTCCCATTTCCCTGATTGCATTTAAACGCGTCATTATCCAGAGCGAGGACTCTCGGAGGTGGGGGGCGTCCCTGCCCGCTCCGATCCTCATCGATTCCTATCCCTAATTCATCACCGTCTCTCCCCGATCGATCCGTCCGCCCCTGCCTGCCTGCCGTAGATACAGCTTCGACCCCAACCACCAACCACCAACTCCCCGTCTCCCCCGCCCCCAGCTTCTCCGCGCGCAGGGCTTCCCAACGTGGCGCCGGGGGCCAATCCGGAGTGAGACCGGTTTGGGAAAAGGAGCTGCTGTGTTTTACTGCTCCTCCTCAGGGCTGCAAGCCTCCCTAAACAGGGCTGCCTTCAGATGTCTTCTAAAAGTCAGGTAGTTGTTTATCTCCTTGACATCTGATGGGAGGGCGTTCCACAGGGAGGGCGCCACCACCGAGAAGGCCCTCTGCCTGATTCCCTGTAACCTCGCTTCTCGCAGTGAGGAAACCACCAGAAGGCCCTTGGAGCTGGACGTCAGTGTCCAGGCAGAATGATGGGGGTGGAGACGCTCCTTCAGGGTTACCTGTGTAGGTGTTCTAGGTCTCTGGCTCCCTCGGCCAATAAAGCGAGATGAGCGCCGCAACCCCAGAGTCGGCCACGACTGGACCTAATGCTCAGGGGTCCCTTTACCTTTAATAGGTATCTAAAGCCATTTGCACATAAGAAAATATGTATTTTATTAAAGTAATTTGTTTTTTATCTTATTTTTTAGAAATGTACATCCAGTGTTTCCCCCCCCCTTTGTTTGTTTTGGGGGGGGGCCAAGACAGTGGGGCCCTAAGCTGTAGCTTGTTTTGCTTATACATAAATCCTGCACTAGCTCTGGTCACTATTCCTACGTCAAGAATGGTCAACGTCACCATTCAATCACAGTCAGTCCGTCCTTTGAAAAATAAGACCTTAGAGCCATCTTGCCTCAAAATGGCAACTGGGCATTCCATTTGTGGGAATCTTGTGGATAGTAGGAGGTAAAGGTAAAGGGACCCCTGACTGTTAGGTCCAGTCGTGGCCGACTCTGGGGTTGCGGCACTCATCTCGCTTTATTGACCGAGGGAGCCAGCGTGCAGCTTCCGGGTCATGTGGCCAGCAGGACTAAGCTGCTTCTGGCAAACCAGAGCAGCGCACGGAAATGCCGTTTACCTTCCCGCCGGAGCGGTACCTATTTATCAACTTGCACTTTGACGTGCTTTCGAACTGCTAGGTTGGCAGGAGCAGGGACCGAGCAACGGGAGCTCACCCCGTCACAGGGATTCGAACCACCGACCTTCGGATTGGCAAGTCCTAGGCTCTGTGGTTTAGACCGCAGCGCCACCCGCGTCTTTGACATTCCCCTGTATATTGCAGGAAGCTAGTTGTTAGATTCGTTTGAATCTCTTGAGTTAAGCAGTCCAGTTTTGCTTGTCCAGATTGGATTGTTCCTGGTAAATTCCCCTTTAATCCCTCTTAAAAAGAATAAAGGCACAACAGCCTTCTCTTAAAAGTAATAAGAGGTTTACTTACATTCAGTTCACAGTTTGAAGGCAGGCTTTAGCTTGTAGTTACAGAAGAGAGTGTGGATTCATCCCATGTGGGGACTGAGCCCATGTGCTGTTGGTTGAGAGCCAGCAGACAGCAAAAGAACATCAAAACGGAACAAGGCGAAACAGAAAAAGGAGAAGGGTCAAGAGAAGAAGATGGCTGTGTGACCAGCCCTTTTACGGGGTCTCGCTGTGGGATGTGATAACATAAGTAGCAGTCAAGTACAACATTCCTTGTTTTCCTAGAGTGGCCATGCTGGGGAATGTTTGGTCCAGCCAGTCAAAAACTTCCTGTTTCCTCCTGGCTGGAGCATCCTTCCTTTTGCATGTGATTAGAGGTGGGCATGACTACATTTACTGCTTAGAGGGAGTCATTTCTTCACATACAGAGGAATAGGAAGAACAAAGGAATTGCTCAGTTTGAATCGGGCCAGACCGCACCTGGAACACTGTGTCCAGTTCTGGGCACCACAATTTAAGAAGGATGTTGACAAGCTGGAAGGAGTGCATGTGGGGTGTGATCCATGAGAGGCAGTCAAGTACAACATTCCTTGTTTTCCTAGAGTGGCCATGCTGGGGAATGTTTGGTCCAGCCAGTTGAAAACTTCCTGTTTCCCCCTGGCTGGGACATCCTTCCTTTGCATGTGACTAGAGGTGGGCGTGGCCTTACCTGCCCAGGTAACAAAAGGACAAGTCACACAGCACACCTCCCTCTTTTTGACTTCCTCTGTCGTTGGAGCAGCTTTTAGCTAGAAATGCTCTTTCAACCAACAGAAGACACTGGGATTCTCCCCATATGGGATAGATCTACATGTACAGTGGTACCTCAGGTTACATACGCTTCAGGTTACAGACGCTTCAGGTTACAGACTCCGCTAACCCAGAAATAGTACCTCGGGTTAAGAACTTTGCTTCAGGATGAGAACACAAATCGTGCTCCGGCACCGCGGCGGCAGTGGGAGGCCCCATTAGCTAAAGTGGTGCTTCAGGTTAAGAACAGTTTCAGGTTAAGAACAGACCTCCGGAATGAATTAAGTACTTAACCTGAGGTACCACTGTATATACTTTGTAACTAAGGCTGCCTGCAGGGACCCAACTGTGAACTGATGATGTGGGTAAACTTGTTTTATATACTTCACACAAGATTGTGGCATGTTTATTCTTTTAAGAGGGATATGAGGGAACTTAAAATAAGTTTATTCTTTTAAGAGGGATATAAGGGAACTTAGGGATGCGGGTGGTGCTGTGGGTTTGCTGATCAGAAGGTCGGCGGTTCGAATCCCCGCGACGGGGTGAGCTCTCGTTGCTTGGCCCCTGCTCCTGCCAACCTAACAGTTCGAAAGCACGTCAAAGTGCAAGTAGATAAATAGGTACCACTCCGGCGGGAAGGTAAACGGTGTTTCCGTGCGCTGCTCTGGTTCACCAGAAGCAGCTTAGTCCTGCTGGTCACATGACCTGGAAGCTGGACGTCGGCTCCCTCGGCCAGTAAAGCGAGATGAGCGCCGCAACCCTAGAGTCGGCCACGACTGGACCTAATGGTCAGGGGTCCCTTTACCTTTACTCTAAGGGAACTTACCAGGAACCTAATAGCGAGAGGCTCGCACGAGCCTGCAACCAGTTATTCGCTGTGCATTTAAAAGGGGAATGTAACTCTGCTAAGTAAAGGAACTTGCTAGCGCAAGTTTGGAAGGATATTAATAAACAACATATCCTCTCCTGCCACCCTGAACATTCCCACACTCACAGGCTCACGGCCATCTACCTGGTAACACGCAAGGAGAGGATGCTACAGACCAGGTGTGACAGGAAGTCCACTCTAGGCAAACAGGAAGTGTTGAACTTGATTGCTTTCTGTGATGTTACATCCCACGCCTTTGGGCACCTTAACGCGGATGATAGCCAGGTGGAAAAGGAGCCTGGCGCCTGGCTAATTCCGAACACCAGTTGGAGACCCTAGTTTGGGAAACCACTCTGTTTGAAAGGGATGGAGCAATAGCTCAATAGGAAAAATGCAGTTTCCTGCATTCTACTACAGTGCGAAAGAATATTTTGTGACTATAACTAGGACTGGTTCCATCCAGCTGTGTTTCCCTCGTCCCTCAATGTCTCTCAACATGGCTCTTCAGATCTCCCTCAATGTCGCAATTTTAACTGCAGGATATCAGCTTTCTGTTCCATTCGCCTCCTCTGTTAGGTTATTTTCCCACCAACGGAGATTATTTTATTTTAAAGGTGCATTCTTTTTTATTTTATTTTTTTGGGGGGCCCCTGGTGTTTGTTTGTGGATCTGCAACTTCTTTACAGCCGCGGAGCCAAGGGGTGTGGGGGAGAGAAAACGAAATCAAGGAAAAGGGGGAAGAAAGAGAGAGGGGGATTTTCAACCCTGCATGCTGCTAGATGAAACGAATAGGCCAGAAATCTTAAAAAAAAAAAAAAAAATCAGCGAAGCTCAATCGATATCAGGCACAAAACAGCAAGCAGGGATATTGACAAACACATCTCCTAGACCCCCAATCTGGGAGGGAAGAAAATGGGGGGGGGTTGAGAGAGAAGGGAGGGAGAGGGAGAAAACTGTTGGAAGGAAGGACAAAGGGAAGGGAAAATAATGCAGGGAAAGAAATAGAGGTCTGAACTGGGAGGGTTTTCATGCAAACGAATCTATGTGGTTTTTGTGTGTGTGTAGCCTTTGTTTGTGTATGTACAGCTGAACAGAGTAGAAATCTGAGCCATGAATGGAAAATATATACACACAAGGACTCGCTGGAAGGGCTTTATCCAGAATTAATCCTGAGCAGGCCAGCTGAAACTGGCCGGCGTGGCTAAACCAAGCCCATTGAGGTCAATGGTTCTAGAATGGTGATGGCTCCAACCCATAATATCCTCTCTCTCCCTGGGCGTCTGTGAATGTCTGTGCACCACACAGAGAATCTCACGAGGAAGGGGGGGGTTAGGATGTATACAAGGGGAGAGAGTTTAAATGGCTTGCCTGGAGATTTGCTGCAAAAATCTGTGCAAGGTAGACACAGAAGGGCGTGTGGGTGGCTGCAGTAAAGGGAGAATGTAAAAAAAAAGAAACAGCTGCTTAGAGATAAGTCTTCAAGACCTATCTGGGTCTTTTCAGACCCAAATTTGGGAACACATTTATTCATTTTTCTTTCTTTTGAAAAAACCCCAGTTACGGGTCCCAACTCGGCAGCTGTGTATGTGGTCCAACGGTCTGTCTGAAGGGGCCTGCTTTGGATTAAATGAATGAGTTCCTCACCATGCAGGTACAATAGCTAAAGGGTAAAGGGACCCCTGACCGTTAGGTCCAGTCGTGGCCGACTCTGGGGTTGCGGCGCTCATCTCGCTTTACTGGCCGAGGGAGCCGGCGTACAACTTCCGGGTCCTGTGGCCAGCAGAACTAAGCCGCTTCTGGCAAACTAGAGCAGCGCACGGAAACGCCGTTTACCTTCCCGCCGGAGTGGTACCTATTTATCTACTTGCACTTTGACGTGCTTTCGAACTGCTAGGTTGGCAGGAGCAGGGACCGAGCAACGGGAGCTCACCCCGTCATTGCGGGGATTCAAACCGCCGACCTTCTGATCGGCAAGCCCTAGGCTCTGTGGTTTAACCCACAGCGCCACCTGCGTCCCATTATATATATAATAAATGTTCATAAATGTACCAGCCAAGCACGTACATAGATATGTGGACCACATATCTGGAGCAGCACGGTAAGACCGCCCTGAAACCGTTTTGACTCCCAAACTGACCAGATGTTTTCTCTGCAAGGAGGGAGGGGCTGAGGGAAGCTTCCCATTGTCTCAGGAATTGGGTAATCACCATCTCAAAGGAATGGGTAGACTACCAGGAAAGGCCATCAGCTAAGGCATTATCAGATAACCTGCCAGACAGGAAAAACAACAGCACTCAAATTTCTGTTGTAGACCGCCTTTTCCATGATGTAGGCATGATGTTTGTAGAAGGAAGAAAACCAAGTGAGGCTTGGACAAAGGGGTCAGCCTCTTTTCTTTGGCCTTAGCCCCACCCCCGGGCCGTCTGTCCACTGTCCTCCCTGGCCGAGGGTGGGTCAAAGGCCGGCCCAAGCAGGTGGGAGGCACCCGCCCAGGTGAGCCCCCCTCTCGGTGCCACAAACCCCGCCCACTTGTAGGGAAGGGAGGGCGGAAATTGGGGGTGATGGTCTTGGGTTACACCCCTTCTGTGATGTATGTATGATGTATGGAGGGGGGGTCTTGAGCTACCAGGTAGGCAATTTAAAAAGTCTATATAAGAGCTTGCACATCTATGTTCTCAGTTCCTCCCCTCCCTCCCTGCATGGGATGAGCAGGGGACCCTGTTGCAACAGTTTAATAAAGATCAGGCTTACTAGCTGCTTTGCTTCTCAATATTCTCTGGTTGGCCTCTGTTATTTTCTCCTATTGTTGTTGTTGAGTCATTTAGTCGTGTCCCCCTCTTCGTGACCCCCTGGACTAGAGCATGCCAGGCCCTCCTGTCTTCCACTGCCTCCCGCAGTTGGGTCAAACTCATGCTGGTAGCTTTGAGAACACTGTCCCACCATCTCGTCCTCTGTCCTCCCCTTCTCCTTGTGCCCTCCATCTTTCCCAACATCAGGGTCTTTTCCAGGGAGTCTTCTCTTCTCCTGAGGTGGCCAAAGTCTTGGAGCCTCAGCTTCAGGATCTGTCCTTCCAGTGAGCACTCAGGGCTGATTTCCTTCAGAATGGAGAGGTTGGATCTTCTTGCAGTCCATGGGACGCTCAAGAGTCTCCTCCAGCACCAGAATTCAAAAGCATCCATTCTTCGGCGATCAGCCTTGTTTATGGTTCAGCTCTCACTTCCATACATCACTATATTTTCTCCTATGGATAGAAAACGTACTTAAGGACTCTATACAGGCTCTTGGATACCCCATAAGGGCAGATTTTGTTTACAACAGAGGGTAGGACTCGAACCCATGACAGGCCATTGTTATTGAGCTTTTTTGGTGTGTGTGTGGGGGTGGAATTTGTCCATAAAAGGCGAACAGTGATACTCAAACACACAGTTCCTGCTTCTGTTGCCAACAACCCGGACGTTTTGACGGTTTTCCGAGATTCCTCCCGGATGCTAAATTCACCGTTTGAATTCCAGACACGGCAACCCTAACCTGGAGAAGTTGTGGGCTCTCCTTCCTTTTTTAATCAGAGGTTGGATACTTTAGCTGTGATTCCTGGATTGCAAAGCGGGTTGAAATGGATGACCCCTGGGGTCATTTTATGACTGAGCATCGGAGAACCTCCTTTGCACGCAGAAGGTTCCAGGTGCGATTTTGCAGGAAGGGCTGGGAAAATACTGCACCCTGAGGTCTTCCATTCTCAAGCTAGATGAAAGAGCGGTTTGCTTTGGTATGAGGCAGCCTGTTAGCTTCCTATTAAATCAGCCATTCCTTCATGAGGACTGGTTTATTGCTTAATTTTTTTTAAGGAGAGCATCTATAGCTCAATGGTAGATCATCTCTTTTGCATGCAAAAGGTCACAGGTTCTATGCTTGGGGGTCTTCAGGGAGTGCCAGAAGCCCCCCCCCACCTGGGCCTTTGGATAATAATAATAACAATAACAACAACAACAACAACAACAACAACAACAACAATAATAATTTATTTATATCCCGCCCTCCCCAGCTGAAGCCGGGCCCAGAGTGGCTAACAACAGTAAAATATACAACATTCTAAAATCATTTCATTCTAAAATCAGTTCAAATCAATATATTCAGACATCTGAAGGCAGCCCTGTTTAGGGATGCTTTTAATGTTTGATGTATCATAGTATTTTAATATTCTTTTGGAAGCCGCCCAGAGTGGCTGGGGAGGCCCAGCCGGATGGGCGGGGTATAAATAATAAATTATTATTATTATTATTATTATTATTATTATTATTATTAATCCAAATTAAAACAGTAACCCCCAGTAACCCAATACATTTGAAGCAAGCAGCTTCCTGCAAGGGATCCTGGGAACTATGGCATTGTTAAGGGTGTTGGGAACTGTAGTTCTTTGAGGGGGAACCCACAGATCTCAGACTTCTTTGAGGGGTAGTCATATACTTTAAAGATATGGGGTTTGTGTGGGGTGGCTAGCGCTGGTGAGATCTCTGCCTAAAAGGGGCGCGGAGTTGTGCTGCACGGGAGAACGGGCCCCCATTCGCCCAGCCTGCTTTCACACGTGCGGCTAAACACGCGTGTTGGCCGGGCTGTGAACGTTCTAGCACAGGGCGGAGGTCTGAAAGCCGATGGGGAACCGGCGTTGTTAACCTTCCCAGCCTCTTGCGCACGAACACGCAAGCCCCACCCCGTGAGAAAATGACCTGGCTCCGCGTCGCCTCTGCCCTTAAATCGAATTGACGCCCAATTACTCAATCCCGCCAAGCCAAGCGAGGTATTAAACGCAGCATTCGATGTCAGGCGAGGAATTTACGAGGCGGTCGATCTTCTTTTCGCAACCTTCTCCCACACAGGGAATCTTTCTTGGAACGCCTATCCAATCGACTGCACCATCCGCTTGATATTCATTCCTTTGGGTGTCGCGGGTTCGAGTCCCGCGTCGGGCAAAAAGATGCCCGCATTGCCCCTGGACATTTACCCAGGAGTCAGCTCCACCGGACACAGTGAATTTTACTTCTGAGTAAATATCTATAGTCTCGCTCTGCCATTTGAGGAGACTTTTGCCACTACAATAATTGGGATCCCATTTCCTTGTTCCAATCCAGCTGTGAATTTTTTGATGTATATATATATTTAGGGTTCTAATAATTTTTTCGCTCCCACCTCCCACCCCGCTTTTCCTTCTGAAAGACAAAACACGCATAGTAACACACACCCTGTAAAAAATAAATAAATCTATTTTAACTGGGCTGGGGGGCAAAATGATTTCAAGAAAGATGGCGGCGCTGCAACAATCCCTTTCTAAACTGAATTCACACCATAAGGGTTCAACAGAAATTAATATTATTAATTTTAATAAATTTAATTTAATAAATTATATATAAAATCACAGCTGGATTGGAACAAGGAAATAGGATCTCAATTATTGTAGTGGCAAAAGTCTCCTCAAATGACAGAGCGAGAGTATAGATATTTACTCAGAAGTAAAATTCACTGTGTCCGGTGGAGCTGACTCCTGGGTAAATGTCCCACACTCAGTGGAGCTTACTCCTGTGTGCACGTTTACAGTATAACTTTGTGCTGCGAATCGGATTGGAACCACTTTCATTTAATCCGGATTTACCGTTTCCCTTGGAAGTCTGGGATTATTTTTTTTCCCTTTCACAAATACATTTTTTATATATACTAAAACCCTCTACAAAAAACCGCAGAAACGGTAAATCCGGATTCGAGGGGCGGCGGCGGGATATTCATCTAGAGATTATTTAGTGGGCGCGTTTGGGGTTTTTTTTACTGAGAAAGGTGTGTGTGTGTGTTGCAAAATAATAATAATAATAAATCCTGTTATTTGTAATTGTTTTGTAACTATTCGTTTTAACTTTTTAAAATTACATTTTGTACCTCGCTGTGGAACGTATCTTGAAGGCGAATAATAATAATAATAATAATAATAATAATAATAATAATAATAATAATAATTTCAGCTTAATCTTTCGGAACTGCTTTTAACGAGTCCCGCTCCCCCAGCCGTGACAGAACCCCGTTTCGATTCTCTCAAACGTCCCCCCACACCACCCACCTCTCTCCAGATGCAAATCTAGGAGCCACTCCGGATTCGTTTTCCGTTCACACGGAAACAGGTCCAGGCGTCGGATCCGCTCGGAAGTTCCAAATTAACCGAGCGAGAAGCTCTTTCGGGCGAAATCTTCTTTGGGAACCATATTTTTTTCCCCTCTCCTCACCCCTGTTCAAGAAATATAAATAAATATCTCAAAATCTTGACTTGACAGCGTTTGGGGCGGGCGGGGGAGAGGATAATCTTAAGCCTCGGCTAATTTGCTCCCCCGTGCATTCATTATAAATAGAAAATATCCCCCAGAACCTCAGCTTTCCCAATCTATTAGCGGGACTTAATTATGATAAATAATTAACGGATAAATCTTTGCTTGCTGTTCCACAGGGCTTGTCAAATTCATATCAGGATTTCCATTTAATTCCCTCGCAGCTAAGTAAGAGGCCCGCCTGTTTGAGCCACTTAGTTTCAAGAAAGATTTCTCTCTCTTGCTCTGCTACTTCCCATTTCTTTCTTTCTTTCTTTCTTTCTTTCTTTCTTTCTTTCTTTCTTTCTTTCTTTCTTTCCCTTCCTTTTCCTTTTCCTTTTCCTTTTCCTTTTCCTTTTCCTTTTCCTTTTCCTTTTCCTTTTCCTTTTCCTTTTCCTTTTCCTTCCTTCTCCTTCCTTCCTTCCTTCCTTCCATCCATCCTTCCTTTTCCTTCCTTCCTTCCTTCCTTCCTTCCTTCCTTCTTTCCTTCCTTCCTGCCTTCCTTCCTTCCTTCCTTCGTTCCATCCATCCATCTCACATTTCTTTACATTTTACTAAATAAATAAACAAACTCGGTCTATGTCATAGAGGAAACCCTTTGAAACCAATGGACTGAAGTTAGCCAAAATTCGTTTATTTCAGTGGGTCTACTCTAGAGTATGACTTAGATAAACCCCAATAATAATAAGAAGAAGAGGGGATAGCCAACTAACTGCGCAGTCTCAACCATGCCTACTCAGAAGTTAAGTGCTGTGGAATCCAGTGGGCTTTGTCCCTAGGCAAAGCGAGTGTATAGGATTGCAGGCCAAGTCTTACTCAAGAGTAGACCCCCTTGATTTCATGGCTGCTCCATGACTCGTATTGGGATTCGGATGCTGATAAGAAATACACAATCTCTCCCTCGTGTGTATGGATATCTAGACCAGAAAGAACAAAACTATAACTTCTTTTTGTATAAATATGCATTTTTAAAAATAATAATTAATCAACAGGACATTCACAGCTGATAAGAAGCAGGGACCAGACTGGGCTGAAAATAATGGGAAATGAAACATACTTTTTTAAACACATAAACACACACACACACACACACAGAGAGAGAGAGAGAGAGAGAGAGAGATGTAAATGATGTTCACTTCAATAATTCATTTCAAAAATAAATAAGAGTTCATAGACACCCCCAAACACAAGATTCTGGGTGATATAAGAAGGCAACAAAACTCAGCCCATTTCATAGGCTTCCAAACTGGAAAACTTCCCTTCCACATGGTTATCTCCTACTCTAATTTCTTCGCCTTTCTTCTCAATGCATTTATTTTCTCTTTCCACTTACATATCCCTTTTCCTTTCTCACATATCTCTTCTCTCTCCCTTCTAATTTCCTGCATTGCCGGGGGGCTGGACTAGATGACTCGAGGTGTCCCTTCCAACTCTACAATTTTATGATTCCTTCCTTCCTTCCTTCCTTCCTTCCTTCCTTCCTTCCTTCCTTCCTTCCTTTTATTTCATCTCCTTTTATTTCCCCTCCTTCCTTCCTTTATTCCCCTCTCTCCCTTCCAGGGTGGGCAACTCAAATCAAATATTGGGGCCCCCAGGTGCCCCTCCCTGCATCAACAACAAGACGTAGCTCAGGTACATCATTTGAATGGCAGTGCCCATCAACTTTGGGGCGGTGGCTCCCTCAAATATTTTATTGGGGGGGAAGGGACCTTGGCCCCAAGGAATTGGCTCCTATGCTTCTTCCCCCCTTCTTCCCTCCCTCCCTTCCCCCTCCATTCCTTCTCCCCTTCCTTCCTTCCTTCCTTCCTCCCTCCCTTCCTTTCCCCCTCCCTCCCTCCCTTCCTTCCTTCCTTTCCCCCTTCCTTCCTTTCCCCCTTCCTTCCTTCCTTCCTTCCTTCCTTCCTTCCTTCCTTCCCCCTTCCTTCCTTTTTCCCTCCCTCCCTCCCTCCCTCCCTCCCTTTCCCCCTTCCTTCCTTCCTTCCTTTCCTTTCCTTTCCTTTCCTTTCCTTTCCTTTCCTTTCCTTTCCTTTCCTTTCCTTTCCTTTCCTTTCCTTTCCTTTCCTTTCCTTTCCTTTCCTTTCCTTTCCTTTCCTCCTTCCTTCCCTCCTTCCCTCCCTCCTTCCTTCCTTCCTTCCTTCCTTCCTTCCTTCCTTCCTTCCTTCCCCCTTCCTTCCTTTTCCCCTCCCTCCCTCCCTCCCTCCCTCCCTCCCTCCCTTCCCCCTTCCTTCCTTCCTTCCTTCCTTCCTTCCTTCCTTCCTTCCTTCCTTCCTTCCTTTCCCCTTCCTTCCTTTTCCCCTCCCTCCCTCCCTCCCTCCCTCCCTCCCTCCCTCCCTCTCTTTCTTTCTTTCTTTCTTTCTTTCTTTCTTTCTTTCTTTTCCTCCCTCCCTCCCTCCCTCCCTCCCACACCAGCTGCCTCTTCCACTCCCCCCCCCCACCCAACCTCTTCCCTCCAACTTCCTTCTTCTCCCCGTTGCCCCTGGAACCTTCTGGGGGAGAGATAACACAGCCTGAAAAGTTCTCTGGGTGACCTCTGAATCAATTTGAAAAAGCTCATTTAACTGATAAGTCCTGAAAGCCCCAGAACTAATTTGAAAATACACCTATTAAAATCCCATCGATGGTGCCAGAGCGAGGCTGGGAGAGCCCTGAGAGGGCGAAGGCCCAGCCGCCCTGTCTGCCTGGACCCATGGGCAGAAACGGTCAACAAAGAAATTATACCTTTGCTGGGGAGCGTTGGGGAAAGAAAGGAAAAAAGAAGAATTATGAGGGTTGAAGGAAACAGAGGCCTCTCTTCTGCTCCTTCCTAATGGAGTAGGCTGGGCCAAAAGCTATTCATTTCCCCCAGGAACCAGGGAGACAGAATATTGAATTTTAAGTAAATCCAATATGTTATAATTTGGCGCAGTTTTAACGGTATGGCTGGAAGGCAGTGATTCAAGGGTCATAAGCAATATAGCAAGCTGGCTTATAAGGAATCAGGCCAGTGGTCCGCCAAGCTCAGTACTGTCTGCACGGATCGGCAGGGTTTTCCAGGGTCTCAGAAAGAGGTTCTCTCCCACGACTACTGGGAGATGTTGCTGGGAACTGAGCCTGGGGTCGTTCGCATGCAGAGCAAATGCAATATAACTCTGTGATTCCATTAAATTTTTGCAAGACCCTAGTCCACATGGTCCGTATAGTAAAAGCTATGGTTTTCCCAGTAGTGATGTATGGAAGTGAGAGCTGGACCATCAAGAAGGCTGATTGCTGAAGAATTGAATTCTGGTGCTGGAGGAGACTCTGGAGAGTCCCATGGACTGCAAGAAGATCAAACCTCTCCATTCGGAAGGAAATCAGCCCTGAGTGCTCACTGGAAGGACAGATCCTGAAGCTGAGGCTCCAAGACTTTGGCCATCTCATGAGAAGAGAAGACTTCCTGGAAAAGACCCTGATGTTGGGAAAGATGGAGGGCACAAGGAGAAGGGGACGACAGAGGACGAGATGGTGGGACAGTGTTCTCGAAGCGGCCAAGATGAGTTTGACCAAACTGTGGGAGGCAGTGGAAGACAGGAGGGCCTGGCGTGCTCTGGTCCAGGGGGTCACGACGAGGAGGAGACAACTAAGCGAAGGTGTAGGGGTTAGAGCAGTGGTTCTCAACCTGTGGGTCCCCAGATGTTGTTGGACTACAACTCCCATTATCCCTGAGCTCTAGCCTTGCTAGCTAGGGGTGATGGGAGTTGTAGTCCAACAACATCTGGGGACCCACAGGTGGAGAAAGGCTGGCATTAGAGCGACCTACTGGGAACTGAGAGACCCGGGTTCAAATCTCCGCTTGGCCCTGAAGCTCACTGGCTGTGACTTTGGGCCTGTCACCGCCTCTCCGCCTGACCTAGTGAGCTTACAGGGAACCAGGCAGAGGGCCTTCTCGGTGGTGGCACCCAGCCTGCTGACCGCCCTCCCATCAGATGTCAAGGAGATAAATAACTATCTGGTTTTTAGAAGACACCTGAAAGAAGCCCTGTACAGGGAAGTTTTTAATGTTTGGTGTACTATCATGTTTTTAATATTCTGTTGGGAGTAGCGGGCAGGGAGGGTCTCATCCTGCGTACCAGATGGAGCTGGTAGACAGCCGCCCTGGAACACAGAACTGACCTGTACCTCCATGGACAGCTGTGAGTCCAAAATGACTCCCAGGCTGCGCACACTTGGTCTTGTATGGGGAAATTGCATCGTAAAGACGATGGGATATATATATGCGAGTGTGCTAGCAGTGTGCTTTGCTGTGGCTACTGATTTCCACCGCAGTTATTAATGACCCAACCTGGGCCTGTGTGCCAGGAGACAGGCAAGTTCTGCTGATTGAATGAAAATTGGAAAACTCGTTAATACCTCAAGCAATATAGATCATCTGGAAGAAGATTTAAGCTCAGCCTGGGAGTGACTGATGGGCTTTAACACCTCTCGGATCTTTAAATTATATCTATCATAAAGCCCAAAACGCGACGTGTCTCGCCTAGGATGATGTTAGAGGTTGAGCGCGTGATGATGTGCTTGAGACCTTCAGATGGGGCCAGCTCTCTAACTCTGGGTCCAGACATGATGGGGATGAGCTGCCTGGGCCTTCCCCAACCCGGTTTTGGACTGAATGGAGAGGTTTGATCTTCTTGCAGTCCATGGGACTCTCAAGAGTCTCCTCCAGCACCACAATTCAAAAGCATCCATTCTTCGGCGATCAGCCTTCTTGATGGTCCAGCTCTCACTTCCATACATCACTACTGGGAAAACCATTTATTGTTGTTGTTGTTTAGTCATTTAGTCATGTCCGCCTCTTCGTGACCCCCTGGACCAGAGCACGCCAGGCCCTCCTGTCTTCCACTGCCTCCCACAGTTTGGTCAAACTCATGCTGGTCCCTTCAAGAACACTGTCCCACCATCTCGTCCTCCGTCGTCCCCTTCTCCTTGTGCCCTCCATCTTTCCCAACATCAGGGTCTTTTCCAGGGAGTCTTCTCTTCTCATGAGGTGGCCAAAGTCTTGGAGCCTCAGCTTCAGGAACTGTCCTTCCAGTGAGCACTCAGGGCTGATTTCCTTCAGAATGGAGAGGTTGGATCTTCTTGCAGTCCATGGGACTCTCAAGAGTCTCCTCCAGCACCACAATTCAAAAGCATCCATTCTTCGGCGATCAGCCTTCTTGATGGTCCAGCTCTCACTTCCATACATCACTACTGGGAAAACCATTTATTGTTGTTGTTGTTTAGTCATTTAGTCATGTCCGACTCTTCGTGACCCCCTGGACCAGAGCACGCCAGGCCCTCCTGTCTTCCACTGCCTCCCACAGTTTGGTCAAACTCATGCTGGTCCCTTCGAGAACACTGTCCCACCATCTCGTCCTCCGTCGTCCCCTTCTCCTTGTGCCCTCCATCTTTCCCAACATCAGGGTCTTTTCCAGGGAGTCTTCTCTTCTCATGAGGTGGCCAAAGTCTTGGAGCCTCATCTTCAGGATCTGTCCTTCCAGTGAGCACTCAGGGCTGATTTCCTTCCGAATGGAGAGGTTGGATCTTCTTGCAGTCCATGGGACTCTCCAGAGTCTCCTCCAGCACCAGAATTCAAAAGCATCCATTCTTTGGCAATCAGCCTTCTTGATGGTCCAGCTCTCACTTCCATACATCACTACTGGAAAACCAGAGCTTTATGTAATAGGACGTCCCTATTTTCATCGGAAAAATATCAGCGGGTATGTGAGGTTGCAACCCTGAGCTAGAAAAGAGGGTGATTGTAGCTGTCAGCCAGGAGTCCAGGAACAATAAACCTGACACAGGATTGGCAAAGCCATCCCCATCGCTTGCCTTTCACGCCTCTTAACAAGCCTATCTGATGCTTTACAACAAGCTCCTGGCCAGCCAGGCGAAATTCTGGGGTTCCTGGCTCCCAACTCTGATGGCGAGATTGATGGGGAAACATTTCTTGCTGGCTTCCCCATAAACCTGCGCCTGGCCTGGCTCTCCTGCTAGAAACACCCTAAGCCAAAGCCATTCATTAGAGGCGTCAATCGATGTGGTGGTTTTTTTTTTTATTTTTACGATTATTCTCGTGCTCCCCGCACCAAGTGCATTCCAAGGCCGAGGCTTGGAAATATGTCAGCGTAATTGGAGGCAAGAAGACACGCTCTGCAGCCGGGTAGATTTGATTCTGCATGTTGGTGTCTGCTTGATCGTTAAGAAGCAGAATCATGGAACTGTAGACTTTGGAGGGATCCTCAAAGGTCCTCTAACCCAACCCGCTGAAATGCAGGAATCGCAGATTAAGCGCCCATGACAGTTGTAGACTTCGGAGGGACCCTCAGAGGTCCTCTAGCCCAACCCGCTGAAATGCAGGAATCGCAGATTAAGCGTCCATGACAGTCTTCTCCTTTCCTGGTTTCACCGTAGAACTAATACTAATACTTTGAACTAATGTTTGTGGCAGCTGAACTCATCTTTGATTTGCCTAGGTAATGACAGTATAATCTTTCTTGGGGGTGGGTTATTCTTCATCATGCAGTACGTCATTAATCTGCAGAACTCACTCCCACAGGGGGCAGAGATAAGCCCCTCCACCAAATAATAATAATAATAATAATAATAATAATAATAATAATAATATATTATTTATACCCCGTCCATCTGGCTGGGCTTCTCCAGCCACTCTGGGCGGCTTCCAACCGAATATTAAAAACAATACAGCATCAAACATTAAAAGCTTCCCTGAACAGGGCTGCCTTCAGATGTCTTCTAAAAATCTGGTAGTTGTTCTTCTCTTTGACATCTAGTGGGAGGGCGTTCCTCCTCCACGAAAATAGCTGTTTCAATTCAGTGGAGCAGGGTCAAGACATTAACTGATATGCATGGAATTTCAGATACAGCTATATACTCCCTAGTTTAGTAAGATAAGACCTTTGGAGCAGGCTTTTTAAAAATAAATAAATAAATTTATGAACTTCCCTAACGTCCGCTGGAGTTCCTGGGTCCTGGAAAGTCGGCCTGTATGAAGAAAATGAGACTAGGCTGAGTAGATTAGGCCTTGACTTGCTTTCGCCCTGCCCCCTGCACACAGCCGATTTTTCTTGATTTTACTGCTATGGTGTTTTTTTCATAGAATCATAGAATCCTAGAGTTGGAAGAGACCACAAGGGCCATGGAGTCCAACCCCCTGCCAAGCAGGAAACACCATCAGAGCACTCCTGACATATGGTTGTCAAGCCTCTGCTTAAAGACCTCCAAAGAAGGAGACTCCACCACACTCCTTGGCAGCAAATTCCACTGTCAAACAGCTCTTACTGTCAGGAAGTTCTTCCTAATGTTTAGGTGGAATCTTTTTTCTTGTAGTTTGGAGCCATTGCTCCGTGTCCGCTTCTCTGGAGCAGCAGAAAACAACCTTTCTCCCTCCTCTATGTGACATCCTTTTATATATTTGAACATGGCTATCATATCACCCCTTAACCTCCTCTTCTCCAGGCTAAACATGCCCAGCTCCCTTAGCCGTTCCTCATAAGGCATCGTTTCCAGGCCTTTGACCATTTGGTTGCCCTCCTCTGGACCCGTTCCAGTTTGTCAGTGTCCTTCTTGAACTGTGGTGCCCAGAACTGGACACAGTACTCCAGGTGAGGTCTGTTTGTTTGTTTGTTTTGGCAAACCGCTTTGCAGGTTTTTTAAAAATAATTTTTATTAAATAAATAAACAGCAAATATAGATAAAACAACACAAGCCAAAACACAACCCACCCTGTAGATTTAAGTACAGTGGACGCTCGGGTTGCGGACGTGATCCGTGCAGGAAGCACATTCGCAACCCGCCGCGGCGCGTCTGCGCACGTGCGGGTTGCGTTTCGGCATTTCTGCGCATGCGCAAAGCGTGATTTTGTGCTTCTGCACATGCACGGCCGCTGTCACCCGTTCCGGTACTTCCTTGTTTCGGCGCGTCCATAACCCCAAAAAAACCGCAACCTGAAGCATCTGAAACCGGAGCTATGACGGTATCTGTCCATAGTCTCCTACTTGTTATGAGAGGCCCAGAATCCACATTCCTTTGTAAGAAATTTTCTGCACTGGGTACCACTTGACCTTCCTACGCCTTTGTGAACATCCATTCATCACCCTTAAAGGTAAAGGGAGCCCTGACCATTAGGTCCAGTCGTGGCCAACTCTGGGGTTGCGGCGCTCATCTTGCTTTACTGGCTGAGGGAGCCGGCGTACAGCTTCCGGGTCATGTGGCCAGCAGGACTAAGCCGCTTCTGGCGAACCAGAGCAGCGCACGGAAACGCCGTTTACCTTCCCGCCGGGAGTGGTACCTATTTATCTACTTGCACTTTGTGCTTTCGAACTGCTAGGTTGGCAGGAGCCGGGACCGAGCAACCGGGAGCTCACCCCGTCATTGCGGGGATTCGAACCGCCGACCTTCCGATCGGCAAGCCCTAGGCTCTGTGCTTTAACCCACAGCGCCACCCGCATCACCCCCACTGTGATGTTAATAACCCATGAAGGTTGGCTCCTTTCCTGGCAGGAGACGGGAGAGGAGAGAGAAATCCCTGGGAAATCTGTTTCGAATCTCCTGCATGGGCACGGCACTTGGAACAGCATCCCAGAGAGAGATTCTTCCGATCTGCCCATCTCAGGTGCCGCTGGCAAGCAGCCCAGTGGCGCTGCTGACATCTCTCCAGCCCCATCAAAAAACCCCGACTTGGAGTAACAAGCAATCAATTCCCCTGTTAAGCTGTCGAAATATTTAACAGATATTACGGCTAATGGGCTCAGGGAGGGGGAGAGAGAGGGAGGAACCTCAAGCAAATGGAGAGGGATGATGCAAAGAGGTCTTCGCAGTGGAAAGACTGAAGAAGAAGGCTCTCCTTTAGAAGGGTGAATATGGCCTGCCCCACTGCCTGCCCCACTGCCCCGAGGTGCCCTTCAGGCGTATCTCTGTGGTTTTTGGGGAGCACTCCTTCCTTGTGACCATCTCTGGTCAGAAGCTGTTTGTGGTGAAGAGGCAGAACAGCGTCCGGAAGCCTGTGATCGTCTGATTTGACCTTCCTGCTTCTGTTACTCTGTGACTTTGGGAGTGGGGGACTCAAGGATAGTTGGGGTGCAGGAACAAAGCACCTTTTATGTACGCATGTGTTGATACTGGGTCACAAGAAGGCTGGAGGCTCCTTGGATGTGTTGTAAGGTAAAGGTAAAGAGACCCCTGACCATTAGGTCCAGTCGTGGCCGACTCTGGGGTTACGGCGCTCATCTCGCTTTATTGGCCGAGGGAGCCAGCGTACAGCTTCTGGGTCATGTGGCCAGCAGGACTGAGCCGCTTCTGGCGAACCAGAGCAGTGCACGGAAACGCCGTTTACCTTCCCGCTGGAGCAGTACCTATTTATCTACTTGCGCTTGTGTGCTTTCGAATTGCTAGGTTGGCAGGAGCAGGGACCGAGCAACACATGGGAGCTCACCCTGTCATTGCGGGGATTCGAACCGCCGACCTTCTGATAGGCAAGTCCTAGGCTCTGTGGTTTAACCCACAGCGCCACCCCGGTTGTATATTCTGCTTAAAGGCTTTGTGGGCGTGATGGCAGTATGTGAAATAAAGTTCTTTGAAAAGAGAAAAAAAGAAGAAAAAGAAGGGAGAGCACTGAAGTCAAGGCCTTGGTAAGGCAGGGCCTGGCTGGAGGGATGGGTTGGCATGGGGGAGTTGGTGCCAAGGGGGGCAAAAGAGCTTGTCTAAAAGGCTCTGTCGCCCACAGGATGAACAGGCAATGGGTGTGTGTGAGAGCGGCGCCCAATTATTGTCTCTCCTCTCTCCTTCCTTGGAGGTTTCTAAGCAGAGGTTAGATGGACACCTGTCAGGGATGCTTCAGCTGAGATGCCTTGCCTCGGCCCAGTATACCTGAAAGAGCGTCTCCACCCCCATCGTTCTGCTGGACACTGAGGTCCAGCTCCGAGGGCCTTCTGGTGGTTCCCTCATTGCGAGAAGCAAAGCTACTGGGAACCAGGCAGAGGGCCTTCTCGGTAGTGGCGCCCGCCCTGTGGAACGCCCTCCCATCAGATGTCAAAGCGATAAACAACTACCTGACATTCAGAAGACATCTTAAGGCAGCCCTGTTCAGGGAAGTTTTTAACGTGTGATATTTTACTGTATTTTTGGTCTCTGTGGAAGCCGCCCAGAGTGGCTGGGGAAACCCAGCCAGATGGGCGGGGTATAAATAATAATAAATTATTATTATTATTAACGCTGATTCCCTTGGCCTGAAGATGAGATGAGTGCCACAACCCCATAGTTGCCTTTGACTGGACTTGACCATCCAGGGGTCCTTTACCTTTACCTTTTTTATGGCTTCAAACAGCAAGCGGGGGCTCACATTACGGCATGTTCTTTTTATTAAACAACAGGAACCCTGCATATAGAAAACCAGCCAATTTGGGCTAGGTGAGACCCTCTTCTTGACACCCTAGATCAGTGATGGTCAAACTTGGCCCTCCAACTTGTTTTGAGGACTACATTTCCCATCATCCCTGACCACT
>NC_138516.1:10214683-10284281 GCF_964252035.2 Podarcis erhardii | reverse complement strand
CCCTTTTTCTTTCTGCCTTCTTCCTTCCTTCCTTCCTTTTCCTCCTTCCTTTTCCTCCTTCCTTTTCCTCCTTCCTTCCTTCCTTCCTTCCTTCCTTCCTTCCTTCCTCCCTCCCTCCCTCCCTCCCTCCCTCCCTTCCTTCCTTCCTTTTTCTTTCTGCCTTCTTCCTTCCTTCCTTTTCCTCCTTCCTTCCCTTCCTTCCTTCCTTCCTTCCTTCCTTCCTTCCTTCTTTCCTTCCTTCCTTCCTTTTTCTTCCTGCCTCCTTCCTTCCTTCCTTCCTTCCTTCCTTCCTTCCTTCCTTCCTCCCTCCCTCCCTCCCTCCCCTTTCCTTAGATGACTAAGTTATCCCACCCCAGCCCACCCCAAAGAGAGAGAGGCGAAAATAGATTCCGCAGCAAAGCTCAGGAGCCTTTTGTATTGTCTTACATCCTAATTTGCAGAGTTCAGAGGAAGATTTAATTTGCGTCGCTGCAGACAGTCTGCTTGGGAGAGCGCGGGAGCTCAGGGCATGCCGGCTGCATACCAATCACAAACTGCTCCCATTGCTCTAAGGGAACCAATCCTGAGACCCTGGCTAGCAGGTCTCTCTAACCCAGTACCCTGTCTCCGACAGAGGGTGGTAAAAGGAAGTAGAGTTGCTGGAACAGAACCCAGATATTCTATCACCTATCTATCCTGCAGTAGCGTACCTGCCAACATTTCTCTGATGAAAATAGGGACGTCTTATTTAATAATAATAATAATAATAATAATAATAATAATAATAATAATTTTTAATATTATTTATACCCCGTCCATCTGACTGGGTTGCCCCAGCCATTCTGTGTGGCTTCCAAAATATATAAAAATGTAATAAAACATCGAACATTTTAATACTTCCCTCTATAGGGTTGCTTTCAGATGTCTCCTAAACAGTTACCTATCTCCTTCCCCTTCAACGTTTCTCCCCTGAAAATAGGGACGTCCTATTCCATCCCCTCCAACGTTTCTCCCCTGAAAATAGGGATGTCCTCTTCCATCCCCCCCAACGTTTCTCCCCTGAAAATAGGGACGTCCTATTCCATCCCCTTCAACGTTTCTCCCCTGAAAATAGGGACGTCCTATTCCATCCCCTCCAATGTTTCTCCCCTGAAAATAGGGACGTCCTATTCCATCCCCTCCAACGTTTCTCCCCTGAAAATAGGGACGTCCTATTCCATACCCTCCAACGTTTCTCTGAAAATAGGGACGTCCTATTCCATCCCCTCCAATGTTTCTCCCGTGATGCAATCATGTAGCAAAAAATAAGAATTCTTAGGGTGGGAAGAAAAAATAATCTGTGCATTTCCCTCACTCCCGATGGTGAGCCCTGGCTCTGAGAAACTGTCTGAGAATCTCTCCTCAATCCTGGAGAAATTGGGTGAAATTGTTACTCACACCTCCTCTGTTTTCCCAATTTTTTCTGGCTGGTGGATTTTGAGAGGTCAGTTTGTGAATGGCTGTAAGCAAAAGAGCCTAGTTTGCAGATGAAGCCATAGTCCCACCTGGTGGCCAGCAGAATACATCGCAACAGTATTGTGGCGGCTCAGAATGCTTTCAACTGAGATGGGCTTACAGGAATCCCTTCTTGAGCTTGCTGATCGGCAGGTCTGCGGTTCAAATCCCCGCGATGGGCTGAGCTCCCGTTGCTCTGCGCCAGCTCCAGCCAACCTAGCAGTTCAAAAGCAGGCCAGTGCAAGTAGATAAATAGGTACCACTGCGGCGGGAAGGTAAACGGCGTTTCCGTGTGCTCTGGTTTCCGCCATGCACCAGAAGCGGTTTAGTCCTGCTGGCCACACAACCCGGAAAGCTGTCTGTGGACAAACGCCGGCTCCCTCGGCCTGAAAGCGAGATGAGAGCCGCAACCCCATAATCGCCTTTGACTGGACTTAACCGTCCAGGGTCCTTTTTACGTCAGAGCATTTTCTAGTTGTGATTCCTGTATTGCAGGGTCTAAATGACCCTGGGGTGTGTGTGTGTGTGTGTGTGTGTCTTCCAAGTCTACAGCTCCACAATTCTATGACTGGGCCTCGGTCTCACGGTCATTGATCCGCCATGCACTCCCATTGCTTGCAGGAGTCTTCGCCCTTGTGCAAAAACCGCTGTGTTGTTGCTGTCAACACACGGAACAAAAAACACCCTCTCTTGTTAACGAACAACCAGAGCCAGCCCACCTCGTATCGCCAGCCTTTTGTCGTTTGCCTAAATTGCCGGCGCTTGAGTAATTGCCATGCAATTGCATGCATGTGTGTGTCTGTGTGCAGGACAGAAAATTGCAGGTTCCGTTGCAAAGGGGGCTGAGGATAAACAGATGCATTTAGGGCTACAATGGGGAAACTGGTGCTGGGTCTCTCAGCACCTTCACCCTGAAGGGAGGCATCAGGTATATTTAGTTGCCGAAATGCTGATAGGAGCTCCCACAGGGAGAGACAACTGCCGCCTATCAATGGCAGCCCCCCCTTCCCCCATTACATACCCCCTTCTTTTTAGAAACAATTCTTCTCCTTTCCACTCCCCCTTTACTTTTCTTCTTTCTCTTCTTTGCCCGGACACTTGCAGAAGAAAGAACCGAGGGAGATGGAGGACAGCAGACCGTTGTTTTGTGCAAGGCAGGTTTGTGAAGAGTAGAGAGAGGCTGGCTTCGCGGTGGAGCCTGCATGCTGCACGCAGATGGTGTCAGAGTCAGTCCCCGGCATCTCTGACCCTGAGACTCTGGAGAGTCACAGCCAGTTGTGGGAATGTTCAGGGTGGAAGGAGAGGATATATTGTTTATTAATATCCTTCCTAACTTGCGCTATCAAGTTCCTTTATGGAGCAGAGTTACATCCCCCTTTTTACAGGCACAGCAGAGAACTGGTTGCAGGCTCGTGTGAGCCTCTCACTATGATACAATTCAATCTGTCTCAGATTGAATTGTATGTTCCTGGTAAAAAGGGTAAAGGGACCCCTGACCGTTAGGTCCAGTCGTGGCTGACTCTGGGGTTGCGGCGCTCTTCTCGCTTTACTGGCCGAGGGAGCCGGCGTACAGCTTCCGGGTCATGTGGCCAGCATGACTAAACCGCTTCTGGTGAACCAGAGCAGCGCACGGAAACACCGTTTACCTTCCCGTCAGAGCAGTATCTATTTATCTACTTGCACTTTGACGTGCTTTCGAACTGCTGGGTTGGCAGGAGCAGAGAGAGAGAGAGAGGATAGAGATTGATAGATAAATGATAGATAGATGATAGATAGATAGATAGATAGATGATAGATAGATGACAGAGATAGATGATAGATAGATAGATAGATAGATAGATAAGATAAAGATTAGATAGATTAGATAGATATATGATAGATAGATATAGATGATAGATGATAGAGATAGATGATAGATAGATAGATAGATAGATAGATAGATAGATAGATAGATGATAGATAGATGATAGATGATAGATAGATAGATGATTGAGATAGATGATAGATATAGATAGATAGATGATAGATAGATGATAGATGATAGGTAGGTAGGTAGGTAGGTAGGTAGGTAGACAGATAGAGATGATAGATGATAGATAGAGATTAGGCGTTATATATATAGAGAGAGAGATATTAGGCTGTAGCCAACTAAGTCCTATTTGCAGCAGCAGACCCACTGAAATGACTGGGCCCAGGGTCACCATTGTTTTTAATCAGTCTACTCTAAGTAGAATCACATGCAGCTGGAGCTGTAAGCGAAGCTTCACCGTGTTATTTAATCCTACCTTTTGTCAAAGAGGGAAGACCCTGGTGAGTCTGAGGAGCAGAGGAACATAGTGGCCTTCAACACAAATGCCCCCTGGAGCCTGCGAACGGCTAGACCAAAGCTGCCTAGACCGTCATACACAAAGAATGAGAAATATGAACAGAGGCTTTGGTGGTGTTCTTGTGTATAGATCCGACTACAGCAGCTATTGATTCCTGCTCTGCTGAGCTGTAATTATATTGAATTGCAAAGGGACATGTTAAGCTGCTTCTTGGAGGGAGGGAGAGAGAGAGAGATCCCGTCCCAACCCCCCTCCAAAAGGAAGGGAATAATTTATTTGAGATTTACTGGTATCTGTGCTTCAGATGAGAGATGTTGGGATTCACTCTGTCCAGAGAGTAACCCCGTGAAGAAGGGTGGTGGTTTCGTCATCTGTAACAGGGGACGCACTCTGCACATGTTCAGAAGGTTCGCCTGGTGCCTTCATTATACACCGTAATTTTCGCTCTATAAGACGCACCAGACCACAAGACGCACCTAGTTTTTGGAGGAGGAAAACAAGAAAAAAAATATTCTGAATCTCAGAAGCCAGAACAGCAAGAGGGATCGCTGCGCAGTGAAAGCAGCAATCCCTCTTGCTGTTCTGGCTTCTGGGATAGCTGCACAGCCTGCATTCTCTCCATAAGACGCACACACATTTCCCCTTACTTTTTAGGAAGGAGAAAGTGAGTCTTATAGAGCAAAAAATACGGTATATTTTAGGTGCCGGGTGAAAATGTTACTCTTCATCCAATATTCCTACATCCTTTTAAATATGTCTGTGTGAAGGGGATGGGTTTGTTGTATTACTTTATTTACTTGTGCTTTAGCATGTATTTTATTCCGTGAACTGCCCTGAGATCTTTCAATGAAGGATGGTATATTACTTTAATAAATACTAAAGTAAAAAGTCTGAAATGGTTTGCCTGGGCTAGGACTTGATTCTGGCACCTAGGCATGGCTAAAGCATGAAAAGGGCTCTTGAGCACAGGCAGTGGCAAAAATTTAAAGTGCAGGGCCTCCTCACGACAGGCACCGGATCCATGCCCCCATAGCCACGTATCCCTTGTTCACCAGGAGCATCCCACTTGGAGGGCTGGCATCTCCTGTTCTGGTCCCATGGAGAAGCTCATGCAGCAAGACAAGTTGGGCGTTTCAGCACCACGGAGAGCTCCAAGGCAACAAGGAGTGCAGTGGTACCTCAGGTTAAGTACTTATTTCATTCCGGAGGTCTGTACTTAACTTGAAACTGTTCTTAACCTGAAGCACCCCATTAGCTGCGCCGCCGGAGCACGATTTTTGTTCTTATCCTGAAGCACTATTTCAGGGTTAGCGGAGTCTGTAACCTGAAGCGTATGTAACCTGAGGCACCACCGTATTTGTTTCAGCTGGTTCGGTGGGCAGCCTGCCCACTCTCTGACAGCAGCTGACCCCACTGGGAGTAGCACTGGGGTGGGTTTCACCCTGTGCCTCGTAGAGTTGGGCTGATGCTGCCGGTGGGCCCTGTGCCCCTTGGCACCATCCGAAGGCCGTGATCCAGTAGGCGCTGGGGTGGATTGCAGAGTCAGGCCCAGGCTGCCCCCGGGCCCAGTACTGACAGCAGCAACAAGCAGTTATGGCTCATCCAGCCTTACCCATTGCCAACCAACTGCACTTACCTGAACTGGTGGTTCTGGATCGTGGGGTCTACTGGTCAAAATGGGAGCCTCAGCGATCGCCCTCTCTTGCCAGTGACAAACCAGGACTGCTCCAAGGATCTTCAAGGGAGTATCCCCTTACCCGCTTATGACTGGCCAAGGGGATAACCAGCCAATGAGGATTTTTTTTTAAAAAAAAATGCTTCCCCCCTGCATTTCTCACTTCCTTCTGCAGCCCCCTAACATGCTGTGGTCCCCCCCCATTACACATTTTCACCTGTGGCCCCCTTGGAATATCCTGGGGGCACCCACCCCCAGGTTGGGGAACACTGTTGATGCCAATGCATACATGGAAAACCAATGACCAAATTGATTTTGTCTGTTGGGAGTTGATGGGAAGCTGCTGGAGGGGGGGGGGTTGTGGGCTGGGGAGAAGGGACGAAGGAATTGGTGGCAGGTGGACTGCCTGTCGCAAATGCTTTGACCCAACTTCTAATTTTGAGAATCTTGTGTGTTTTTTCCCCTCCCCCCTTTCCTTTTTAAGCTTTCTGAAATTTTCCTGTGTGTGTTTTTTTCAATTAAAAAATGACTTTTAAAAAGATGACTTTTAAATAATAAGTAAATATTACCTGTTGATGTGCCAAAAAGGTTTATATCTTTTATTTGTTTTCCTTGCAAGCATCTGATGGTCATAGGGTAGGTTTTTTAATTCCTCTGCTGGGGGTTTTTGGATTGAGAAACACCCAAAGCTTTGCCCAATCTTTAAAAAAGAAAAAAAGGAGAGAGAGAGAGAGAGAAAGAGAGAGAGATGAGCATTGAGGAGGGAGGGAGGGAAGGAAGGAAGGAAGGAAGGAAGGAAGGAAGGAAGGAAGGAGAGAGAGAGAGAGAGAGAGAGAGAGAGAGAGAGAGAGAGAAAGTCGTCCAACCTTAAAAGGAAAAAAAAAAAAAAGGAAGAGAGAGAGAGAGAAATACTAATAATTAAAATCCATACTAATACTAATAATTAATGATGTTTGGAGACAGAGGACACATCAGCACTACACACCAGAAAGGTCTGGAAACCAAGTCATAAGGAACGGTTGAGGGAGGTGGGTACGTTTAGCCTGGCGAAGAGAAGACTGATTTGATAGCCGTCTTCCAATACAGTGGTACCTCTGGTTACGTACTTAATTCGTTCCGGAGGTCCGTTCTTAACCTGAAACTGTTCTTAACCTGAAGCACCACTTTAGCTAATGGGGCCTCCAGCTGCTGCCGCGCCGCCGGAGCACGATTTCTGTTCTCATCCTGAAGCAAAGTTCTTAACCTGAGGTACTATTTTTGGGTTAGCGGAGTCTGTAACCTGAAGCGTATGTAACCCGAGGTACCACTGTATCTGAAGGGGAAGACTTGGAAGACGGAGCAAGCTTGTTTTCTGCTGCCCCAGGGGGTAGGACCATAACCAGTGGGTTCAAATGATGAGCAAGGATATTCCAGCTAAACATTAGGAATGGACTCTCTAGGAAGATGGACTCTCCATCCTTGGAGGTCTTAAGACAGAGGCTGGTTGGCCATTTGTCAGGGAATCTTTAGATGTGGTTCCTGCATTGCACGGGGGTTGGAATTGATAACCCTTGAAGGTTGTTTAAAGCACTATTTAATATCACTTTATCAGCCATGGCCTCCTCCTCCTCCAACGAATCCTGGGAGAGGTAGTTTGTTTAAGGGTGCTGAGAGTTTATCAAGAAACCCTCCCCATTCCCCTCGCAGAACTCCAATTCCCAGAGATCTGTGAGAAGAGGGATGGATTGTTAAACCGTATGGGCTGCTGAGCAAGGGGGTTGATAACTGTTCAGAGGTTGGCGCCTAGTCCTCTGTTTGCAAAAGAAGCAGGAGGTTATGTCCAAATGTAAGATTTGCACCATCTGTAGGCAAGGGTGCAGAAATGGGGGAAACTGGGCGGATCTTTTATTCTAAAAAGAAGAATACAGAACACAGATACATTGGAACCTCGGTTTTCGGACGTAACCCGTACCAACTGACCGTCCGACTTCCAAAACATTAAAAAACTGAAGCAGTCGATTCCGGAAGCGTTTGCTGACGGAAAACTCAAAACGGGAGCCACGTCTCACGTTTGGCTTCAGAAAAGCGTTCGAAAACCGCAGTCGCTTCTGGGTTTTCGGCGTCCGAAAGCCGAAGTGTTTGACTTCCGAGACGTTCGGAAACCGAGGTTCTGCTGTAGCCTTAATGAAGGACCACAGAAGTATCAATGTATGGGGTGGGGTCTCTTGCCAGGGGAAGGGTCAGAGCATCTTTGTTGTCCTCTGTATGGGGGAGGGCACCCCGAAAAGTTGGAAGAAGCATTGTTCTGCATCTTGTTTGATGGTTGTGTTCTTTTGTCTCCTCCTCCTCCTCCTCCTCCTTCCCCTCCCTCCTTCCCGGCCCCTTCCTCCTCCTCCGACGACATATAGCATGCAAACGTAAAGAGCAGGAGCAGCAGAAGGACAGGAACTTACAGCCGAAGAAGCAGCGCCTCGTCTTCACGGACCTCCAGCGCCGCACCCTGATCGCCATCTTTAAGGAGAACAAGCGGCCTTCTAAGGAGATGCAGATGACCATCTCTCAGCAGCTGGGCCTGGAACTCAACACCGTTAGCAACTTCTTCATGAACGCTCGCCGGAGGTGCATGAACCGTTGGCAGGAAGACCCGGGCGCCAACCCCGGGGTTCCTTCTTCATCTACAAGCACTTTTTCCAAAGCATGATCTCCTCCTCCTCCTTCTCACCCGCTCCCTACATCTCCCCCCTCTTGTCCAACACCACACAGCAGCCAAAAAAACTCATCGCCTTCTCCATGCTGGCTTTCCTTCTCCTCACCGCCATGCGCACGCCTTGAGCAACCAGCCACTCAAGCACAGCCATTCACACCAGGTGCAACTGGGATGCTGCTAGACCTCTGGGAGCATCCATGTGTCTTAGATGCACAACTGCCATGCGTCTGAGATGCACAAGAGCCCTTGCCTCTGGCCGCCATCTAAAAGCTGGTGCCTGATTTGCAGAGGGTCACTTGCTTGGCGCCCTCTCACAAGCAGCCTCCAAAATCTTTGGCTTAGGTGAGAGATGCCACTTGCCCCATAAACAAACAAACAAACAAACAAACAAACAAACACCCAGCCCAGAGGGTGTTGTGCCATTCTGATGGCTGGGCAAGGGGATTAAGGGGCTGGTTTAATTGCAGACGTTTTCAAGGAAGTCTGTTTTGAAGTTCCCGTTATGCGGGAGGCGAAAGCCATATCATTGAGGGTCGGTGGGTGCCTTGGCCAACTGAGTGTGTGCTGGATGCCTTAAACACAGGCCAGCACTGGGCAATTGTTGGAAGGGCAAGTAACCATGTCAAACTGGTACACCTTCCTTCTGCCCTTTCCCTGTCCCTGGGTTTCAACCCCTAGACCATTCACCTTTCAATAGTAAAGCATCAGCTTTGCATGCAAAAAATAAATAAATACCAGGCATCTGCAGGCATGGCTGGGGGAAATTCCCAGCCTGAAATCCCCAGAGAGCTGTTGCCAGTCAGTGTATACAGTGCTGAGCGAAATGGACCTATGGTCTGTCTCAGTATTAGGTAGCTGTCTATTTTCCTGCCATGGCTACCTTGGCACCAGCAATGGTCTTGCATTCTAGGACACAGCTGAGCCCCCAAGTTTCCAGACCCCTGCCCCTGCCCCCACAGCTCCATTTCAAACGAGGTTCACTGTCGCGAAGCTGATAACAGCCCTTTTGGATGTGGGGAGGGGAAAAGGCAAACGACCGTGTCGCGTGGGAATGGTTTGCAATTCGTTTGGGGACAAGCTGTTGCATCCTAGGCAAGGGTGAGTGGAATCAATGGCAGCCTGCATGAATGGCGTTTATGGGGTGTTCCTCAGTTTGCAAACCAAAAATGCTTAAGGGGGCTGAGAAAGTTTTTTAAAATAATAATAAAACCAGTAATGAGTATGGCATTCGTAGGACCAACAAGGGGAAAGCATGGAGAACCATCTTTGCAAGCATCACCAAAACATTACCATGCTGTCCTCACGCACATTTGTTCCCCACTCACCTACTCAACACCCTTCCTTGCATCCCATCGTCTACGCAGCTCATGAACAGAAGGCGTTACTCTCCAAACCAACCCCCACCATGAATATACACCCTAAAACTAATGGTCAACTGCACAACAACATGATTCATGTCTACCAAAAGAAAAAAATAGAGCAACCAAAAAGTGTAGGAGAATCAGCCGAAGAGAAGACTTCTTGTTCTTGTTCTATCAATGGTTCCTCTCAAAGGAATTCCAAGCCAAAGTGTGGAAAGGAAGAGGGAGAGTAGCAACTCACACGAAAAAATACCCCCTTCCTCCCCCCCCCCTGGAATCAGTCGTGTGGGGGGGTCTAAAGCTAAGTTGCACTGTGTCACCTCGAGAGAGAGAAAATATAAGCGGGTCATGAAGCACATTTTAGGTACATAATTCGGGTATTTAAAAAGAGAGAGAGAGAAACGAAAAGCTTTAACGAAACCAAAGGAAAGGAGATGACAGGATTTCCGTTCTTTTTTCCGGACGCTGGACCGCCGTCTCGCCTTCTGTCTTGACCTTGGTTTCATTCCAGAAGAGAGCCCGAGATGGGACTGATTCTGTCCATCTCCTCGCAGAGTACCCACAAGGCCCCCGCCTCCTTTATCCTGCTATCAACAGAGAGAGGTGGGGAATTAGAAATGACCAGTATGGTAAGAACTGCATTGGTGGACAGAGGCCCCAATTGCGAATCTGCTTGCAGAACAGAGATAGAGATATATTTAAGTACGGATCGACATTGTGGGTGGCGAGAAATGCAAACTTCCTTCTCAACCACCCCCTGTCCCCATTCCACCCCCTCTGCTCCTGGAAAAAGAAAAACTCTACAACAAGCTCAAAAAATAAATAAATGGATCTCTGGCAACGTATGAAAGATGACTGACTATTTGAGTGTGTGCATGGGTGAATGTGTGCCAATTAACAGCCTGCCTTAAAAAAAAAAATAATTACAAGATAGATACACCACGATTCTCTTCTTCATTTCTGGAAGGAGCGTTGTCCTCAGCAGGGGCCGGCACCATGAATCACGAGTGACTTGCAAAGGCGAAATAAAACGAGACAATGGCGGGGTCAAAAGAGGATGAGGGACGCTTTCGCGAGCCAAGCCTCCCAAACGTTTGAACCCAAAGGGCCGAAGAGGAGATGACGTCGAGAAAGCCCAGGGGGGCAAGAGAATCTCACCCTCGCCACCTCCCCAGTAAACGTGGGGTTTCTTTGTGTGTCTGTGCGTCTGTGTGTCTGTGTGTCTTCTTGTTTTTGATTTTTAATGGGACAATACCAAATTGATGCGGGTAAAATAGCACGGTCTGTGTGGAGGTCTTTTTCCCCCTGTTCACTTTACGTTGAAGGCGAAGTGTTGAATCCACGGTTAGACGACTTCTGGAACGACGAGGAGGAGAAGAAGGAAAGCCACGCCATCGGATAATATTATTTGATTCGAAAGGAGGATGAACTTTGAAAAGAGAGAAGAAACTTTAACCAGAAACCCACCCACCCCCAAGATTATGCCCCGATCTATTGAGCGGGTGTGACCATCAGGGTGTCAGAAGGGGAGAGATGATTGAACCAACCCAAACAGACGACGGAAGGAGGGGAATGTAGCAAATGCAGAGCTGTGTTTTGCCAAAGGAGGAAGATAGGGTGCGAAAGGATAAGGGAAGCAAATATATATATTTCCCTCTCCGCCCAGTGTCCACCCCCCTCTCCAAGCGCCCCCTATTCCCCCCCAATCCTGTCTTGTCTTTGTCGTGACGTGTCGACGCTAACGGACGATGGAGGGCGAAGACAGTGGATTTCCGTACCTGATTTTGTGGAGTATTTAAGGGCTGAGAAGCCATGCCAGAAAATAAAAGAAGAAAGGTAATAAACGGGGGGCCAGACCTTGGCTAAAAAAAATAAAGAGAGCACCCCAAGGACAAGGAAGCTGTCAACGAGCGACTGGCCCCCAAGCGTGAAAAAAAAAAAAGACGTTTGTAGTGAGACCCCAAAAAATATAGGCTACCTCACTTGAGTTTTCGAGTTTTTCGTGATTTGAGAATCACACCTGATACCAAAGATTTGTTCCCCTTGCCTGGTTTGTGGTGGAATCTAAACACCCCCACCCCCAAACTCCCCCAACCTTCCTTATCTTCATTCCCATGCTACCGCCATAACCATTCCTAGATGGTTATGTCCTCCCCATGACCCATAGATGTTGTAGCCAACTTTCTTCCTTCCCAAGACCCCCATACCTTGCTCTTTCCATTGCTCCCCCCAGAGAGACAGACAGACAGACAGACAGACAGAGACAAAGAGAGAGAGGAGAGAAAGAAAGAGAACATGATCTTTAGAGTGATAGAGTGCCTTTTCTTGTACCAAAGGTGGTAGACCACGTTTCTTTGTCCTATAAACTCACACAGTAACTTACCTCAGTTCTCTTAATGGGATGGATCCCGGCTACTCTCGTTGGCTTTTGGGTGATGGGGCACAAGCCCAGTCTACCCCTTGCTCCCTCCTTGTCCCTCCCTTCTCGCCCAACCACCCAAGAGACTCTTCCTCCCCAACTTGAGTGCCTGCGAATGCGCACAAGAACCAAAATGTGCTTAGTGGGCTCTTAACATTCATGGATATTAATGTTCTGGAACTTTGTCTGTACCAATGAATCAGGTGAGAAGAGACTCCATAGCTCAGTGGCAGAGAACATGATCAGCTTGTAGGTCCGGTCTCAAACATCTCTGGTTTGAAGCGGATCTCACACAGCCAGTGAGGAGGAAATCATCTCTCTGTCACGTTCTGTGGGACCCTGGAGAGCCTTGTGGGGTCTCCCACCTGCCTGGTTCAAGGTGCTTTGAAGCTCCAAAGTTTGGGTCTTCAAAGCACCTTGGAAGTCAACGGATGAGCAGGAGCTGAAACCTGTTCGCCGTTGCCAGTGCGCAATTGTTGTCCAGGGCTCTCCAGATGTTCTTATGAAAGAGAGAGAGAGAGAGAGAGAGAGAGAGAGAGAGAGAGAGAACAGCTGTTTCCTGTATGTCCTGCCCATGCACTTCCTGAAGGAATCTTGATTGGTTACCAAGAGAACAGGTGGCTAGACTTGATGGGAATTAGGCTTCACCCAGCAGGTCTCGTTTGAGGTTCTCCAGAACCTGTCTCCACCTGAGAAGGAAATTGACGTTTCTTCTCACATTATCATCAGCTTCCATGGGTTGTAGGTGTCAGACCCCCCCCCCCAGAACACAAGCGACCGACCCACCTTCTCTCCCAAGGCCCCTCTTTCCCAAGCTAAATCACACCCCCTCCATCTTTTGACCCAACACCCAAATAGCCTTGTTGATACCAAAGAAATTCTCCGCTCAGGAGGAAAAAATAACAACCCTTTGCATAAACCCAGCCCATCGACCCGACCCACCGCCTCTCTCTCCATCACAAACCTGGCAAGACTTTTGACAATGTTCTCTGAAATACCTCAAAAATAAAATAAAATAAATATTTAATGTATAGTTTATGTGACAAAAAAATAATAATGATGATGATGATAATAATTACTTAGCTAGTTTTTGGAATTTGCAACTTGAAGCTTTATACTGTTAAATTATAATTTTTTTGCAGAGGGCGGCATGTTGTAATTATGTTAAGATCCTCATTGGGAGACGTATTGAATGTTAAGAAAAGGAAAAGGGAAAACTGGTTCGTTTCATGATTTTTTAAAGAGGGAGAGAGACGAAGAGAGGGAAACGAAGGTTCCTTGGCGTTTACAGATTTCATATTTAAACGAGTCCTTTAAAAGAAAAAAAAAATCACAAATAATACTAATACCTGTTGCTTTTGGGGATGTTATTCTTTTCTTTTCCTCTCCTGCTGAGTCATGTCTTACGAGAGTATTTATTATATGTGTTTATGTGTTAAATTGTAATTTAAGAAGAAGAAGAAGAAGAAAAAGACCAAAAAAAAAAAGAAAAAAGAGATGAAATGGAAATTTGATTTATGCATGGAAAAAAATATATACTCTTTCTTGAAGTAACGTAATAATTATTGAGGGGGTGGGAGGGTGGGTGGGGCGGGCAGGGGAGGAGGGATTTGATGTGTTGTTTGTCTGACAAAAGATTTCATTTCGACTTGACAAAAGGTCTGTGCATGGGCCGGATCTGTTTCATGTGACCGTTGACCCTCTTCCTTTCCCCCCTCCTTTCTCGTTTCTCCCGCCATCTCTTCTTCTTCCATATTGTCTGTCTGCGCGTTGTCAAACGACAACGAGGACGGTGCTTATCCGAGGTGAGAGAAAAGGGCTGGGGCTCCTCGTGTGTAGGAGACCCCTGGCAGGGCTGGGGATCTCCCCCCATGTCCGAAATCCAGGAAAGCAGCACTCAGCTAGACGGAACCAATGGCCCAACTCTACAAGGCAGCTTCCTAGGTCCCTGTTGAAATCCAGCTCTTCATTCGAGATCATGAGGACCAGAATCCTTATGCAATCTTCAACTTAGTGGTGGAACATCAGCTTCGCATGTAGAAGCCCCCCTGGTTTGATCCAGGTCCAGCTGGGGTTAGACACCATTTCTGAAACCCTGGAGGTCCGCTGACAGTCGGTGTCAGCGCTACTGAGCTAGCTGGACCAATGGGCCCTAACAGCTTGGGAGCAGAGTCAGGACAAGAAGGCTGGACTTGACTGCAACGAAGGAATGGTGCCTCAGGCAACGCCAACCCAACACGGTCCCTGCCTTTCCAGCAAGCAAACATCAGCTCCTTCACCCTGCTCTGCCCGTGCCCCTTTTAGCATCCAATCACAAGTGTCTTTATAAATAAAAAGAGACAATCATCTTGCCCAAAATAACAAGTAAAGTTCCACTGAACCCGTAACCGCATTGATACTGGTTGCTGGAAACGGCAGGGAGCGAGGGTTGCTGTTGAGCTGAGGTCCCAATTGAGAGCTTCCCGTTGGGACATCTGGTTGGCTTCTGTGACCGCATGGGCCTCCTTGATCCAGCAGAGCTCAGCTCATCCTCTAAGGAACAGAACGAGAGACGAATTCTTCCCAGAATCTGTCAACTTCCCAGAAGAATCTGGTTGGTCACTGTGAGAACAGGACTCTGGACTTGATGGGCCTGATCTTCTGGGGCGCTTCCAATATCAAGTTTTTAGGATAGACCTCTCCCACTGTGAATTTTGGGTCAAGGGGAACCACGCACCATGGACGTGCTTGTCCTCTGACTACGGCGCATTGGGCTCTTGGACCAAAATCAAGCTCAGATCAGGGCAGAAATATCTCCAGGAATCGATGCTTCTAGGTCCTCTTTCTGTAGTTTAAAAAGTTGTTCTAAAGGATGAGGGTCCGCACCTCTTCCGTCTCTGAGGAACAAAATGTCTTACAGGTCTCTTAGGCCTTTCAATTCGACAGGGCCTGTAGTTCATCTGCTTTCCACGCAGAAGGTCACAGGTTCCATCCCTGTTATCTTCAGCTACAGCTGGCAAAGAATCATCTCCAAAACCCTGGATAGTCAGTCGGTGTAGACCGGTGATGACAAAGACCTGAAGTCCTCCAGATGTTGTTGAGTCAGGTCCCAGCAGCTCCCCAGGGTTTGGGAGAGGATTTCTCCCCACTGGGGATGATGGGAGCTGTCATCCAGCAACATCTGCAAGGCTGCAAGTTTCATGTCAACCAGGGTTCTTCAGCCTCAGTCCCTGGGTGTTATTGGGGCATCATCTCCAGGCAGCGTAGTCAGGGATGATGGGAGTTGTGGAGTCCAGCATCATCTAGAGACCCAAGGTGGAAGAACACTCTGGTGTGGACAGTGCTGACCTAGATGGACCAATGGTCTGGTGTGACATAGAACACCTTCTGCATTTCCATGCTTCTATGTGTAAAGGACCCACCACCAGAAATATCAAATCCAGGAGGGTCATAAGAAGGTCTTAAAAAAATTAATGGTGGTCTCGAACAAAGAGAATTTGAATGTAATTGAGAGGGTGCTTAATGCTTGCCAGAAAAGTGGTCCATATGCAGGTTCAGAATGAAAACAAACCCATAGATCTGCAAGCAAGATGTTAGTCTGTCTCCAGATGGGGTTAGTATCCAGACAGGGTTATATCCAATTCACGTATGCTCCGAGCAGACCCACTAAAATTAATGGACCTGACCAAGTCACACCCATTAATTTCAATAGGTCTTTTCTGAGTAGGGCTAACACCAACTGCAACCCTATGGGCTGTAGCCAACATTAGTCATACTCAAAGTAGACCCTTTGAAATTAATGGGGCAGCTGAAGCACATCCTTGAGAAGAATTTTATTGGGTATAGCCAATGAACCCAGCTATTTATGTCTGTAATAAGCGCTAGGAGCCAAATTATTTCTTAATTTCTGTCCTCGGATGATGACCACATTTAGATTGGCCCTTGTACGATTTCCACAGTTTCAGTAGTACCTGTGTGCCAAATAGGGCTGCCCAGTCACAGACCATCCCAAATTGGCTTTCAGCCTTGAGACAAAGAGGCCCTCTTCTGAGGCATCTCGTGGACCTCATAAGCCCAAAGGGTCACGAGATAACATAGGTTGCTCCACACATGAGCAATAACTGGTCCAAGCGCCCAGCCAAGTTTTTTAAAGTTGACCATGAAAAACGTGGGAACAGGAGTGTCTCCGACTAAGCCGTGCTCAGAATGAACCAGTCGAGTTTATGGCCAGCTAAGTTCTCTGTGCAGGGCAAACCCATTGAAATGAATGGGCCTGAGTTACTTGCGTCCGTTACTTTTAATGGGGCTGCTCTGAACGGGACCATTAAAGGACATGACATATGTGAGGCCATTGATTTCAGTTGGTCTGGGTAGATTTTAGTTTGAGTTCACAGGGGGTTAGATACATTTCCCCCAAAGCCTGGTCAACTTCTAGAAGTTCTGACTTTGGCCTTTTATCGCTGAAATGAAGCAGATGGAAGACTTGTAAGACCCGACACCAAAACCAACATCCTTTCGTCTCTCCTCCTTTCTGCCATCCTGCCTATCAATACTTGCTCCATCATTCACGCAGTTCTCAAATCATTTCAGGAACAATCTTTCCAGGATACCAAAGATCTTCATTCCCTTCCTTCCTTCCTTATAGAGGTATCGACAATCCAAACTTGTCCTAAAGACAATTCTCTCTACCACAAGAAGGGTGGTGGTGGGGTTCCTCAGGTATAAATTTTGGGAACTGTGAGGAGGAAGAGGGAATCGTTCCCCCCCTTTTTTATTAGAAATGGTTTTGTCCATAGCCATCAAGGAGAGCAGGATGGGATATGCCACCACCTGACAGGAGGCAGCAGCATATCAATGGTTTAGAAGACAGACTTTCAAGGCAATAGCAGACTTCCATCCTTTCTTTCATTACTTTTTGTTGTTGTTAATGAAAGGCTAATACAGTATGTTTCTCCATACCTACCCAACCTTGTCTCACCTAATGATTGCATTATCACATTGCAGACTATCAATTAACAGTAGGTGGGATATTTTGTGCATGTGCTCTGAACCAATGCGGGTTTCACCGGGCACAGCCAATGTGGACGGGGATATGTTTGTCCAAGGTTCTTCATCAGGGCCTTTTGGAATTGGCTGGATGTGTGTTTTGATCCAGAGCATCCTGTTCTGGTGTGGCGGGAGAGCCTTTGGAGTGGGGTGAGGCAGCACCACAGACAGCTCCCAGTGAGAAACGTGCCCCTAGCCAGACCATGGACAGCTCCCAGTGAGAAATGCTCCCAGCTCCCAGTTAGGAGTGTTCTCCTAGTCAGCACCATGGACAGCTCTGAGCGAGCAAGTTGCTCCAAGGCAGCTCAAAGTGGGCGTCCAGGCAGCACCATGGACAGCTCCCAGCGAGAAATGTGCTCCAAGTCAGCACTATGGACAGCTCTCGGTGGCAAATGTCAGAGGTAGACTAAGGCCATTGAACATCTGCCTCCAGTCCACCTCACCTGGCCTTCAACCCTTTTGAGAATTTCAGTCATTTAAGGCCCCCGTCTCCCACTGGCCTGCAAACAGGCACTTCTTCTGTCCTCCTCCTATACCTGAACCATTGGGCCAACTAGTTAGCTTGGGAGGCAGAGGGAAAGGTTTTTGGACCTTGGTGCTGTGGGTTCTAGTTCAGCTTCTTCCTGAAACCCCAGAGAGCCTCTGGCAGTCAGTGTAGACAGCACTGAGTTGATGGACCAAGGATCTGAGCTGGTATAGGCAGCTTCTGAAAGTAGCCTGCGACAGGAACCCACCTGTCGAACGAATGCGTAAGTGGACTCTATCAAGCAAGCATTGCATTTGAGGGAAGCCGAAGGCTCTGCATCTGATCTTTGACCCAGATTGGCTTCTCCACCCCTGCAAAATTGCTCCTTCTGTGAAACGGTCGTCGGGTGTGGATTGTCCACAGGTAGTTCAGACCCCATAAGCGTCTCACGTGCAACTCCTAGGAGTGCAACTGATTTTCATATTGCTGTCAAAGCAATATTTTGGATGCAAATCTGGTCTACACACACCACGAGAAACTGCAAGAGAGGTAAGAATAAAAGAAGCAAAGTTCCTCAGGAGTTGTGACCATTTCCACACGCCTTGCTACCTGAGATCCACAGGCTAGGTGATGGAGTTTCCTGAAGATATTACTGCCCTGCAAAAGTGTTGGTCAACCTTGAGTTCCTGAATCCTGCTGGACTACAAATCCAATCAACCCTGAGCTGGATGAGGGTGTTGGGAGTGGTAGTCCAAACATTATCCGGGATTCTCTGAAATTTGTATTAGACTTAAAAAAACGAACAAACCAAAGAGATGAGGAAACAGGCAGAGGAGAGGAAAACAGATGGAGGAAAGCTCTCCTCTCTCTCTCTCTCTCTCTCTCTCTCTCTCATAACGCTATAACTTCTGGCTATCAAATGATGCTGAATGTTAGAAGGTTCAGGAGAGAGAAAGTAAAGGACTTACTCACACAGAACCTAGAGTTCACTTTTATAGGAGACAGTGATGGCAACAAGCCTGGATGGTTTTGAAAGAGGATAGGGTAAATTCCAGCAGGAAAAGGCTCTCAATTGCAACTAGCTGTTTCCACTGTTAAAGTAAAGGTAAAGGAACCCCTGACCGTTAAGTCCAGTCGTGGCCAACTCTGGGGTTGCGGCGCTCATCTCGCTTTACTGGCCGAGGGAGCCGGCGTACAGCTTCCGGGTCATGTGGCCAGCAGGACTAAGCCGCTTCTGGCGAACCAGAGCAGCACATGGAAATGCCGTTTACCTTCCCACTGGATGGGTACCTATTTATCTACTTGCACTTTGACGTGCTTTCGAACTGCTAGGTGGGCAGGAGCAGGGACCAAGCAACGGGAGCTCACCCCATTGCAGGGATTTGAACCGCTGACCTTCTGATCAGCAAGTCCTAGGCTCTGCGGTTTAACCCGCAGCGCCACCTGCGTCCTGTTTCCACTGTTGGGGGGCAGTAAAAGCCTCTGAATACCAGTTGATCGAAATTACGTGTGGGGAGGTTGCGTTCAGTTCCTGCTTGGGAGCGCCACGAAAGACGCATTTGATGAGCTGCTGTGAGAACAGGCGTGATAGGTCTTTGGAGTTACCCAAGCCAACCCCTGTGTTGCAAAATATAAGTCAGCAATACCAAAAGCAACACGATGGCCATAAACAGTAACAATGTGAAAAACTTTATGTTGTTGTTTAGTCGTGTCCGCCTCTTCGTGACCCCCTGGACCAGAGCACACCACGCCCTCCTGTCTTCCACTGCCCCCCGCAGTTTGGTCAAACTCATGCTGGTAGCTTCCAGAACACTGTCCCACCATCTCGTCCTCCGTCGTTCCCTTCTCCTTGTGCCCTCCATCTTTCCCAACATCAGGGTCTTTTCCAGGGAGTCTTCTCTTCTCCTGAGGTGGCCAAAGTCTTGGAGCCTCAGCTTCAGGATCTGTCCTTCCAGTGAGCACTCAGGGCTGATTTCCTTCAGAATGGAGAGGTTGGATCTTCTTGCAGTCCATGGGACTCTCAAGAGTCTCCTCCAGCACCAGAATCCAGCTCTCACTTCCATACATCACTACTAGGAAAACCAGAGCTTGAACTATACGGACCTTTGTTGGCAAGGTGATGTCTCTGCTTTTTAAGATGCTGTCTAGGTTTGCCATCGCCTTTCTCCCAAGGAGCAGGCGTCTTTTAATTTCGTGACTGCTGTCACCATCTGCAGTGATCATGGAGCCCATGATCTTTATGGAATAATTCAAAACATCAGAACTAACAAACCAAAGTCTCTGAACGTCCTTAAATGAATCACAGTTCCAGACTTTATCCGGCAGAGAGCAAGCTGTGAAGCTTTCTATGGTCAGCAAACGTCCAGTTCTGATGTCCAGCTCTGAACTCTTCTGAACAGTGTTTCCAGATAACAGCTCCTGTTTTGTTGAATTCTTCATCAGCCAATTAGTTCCACACTTGTAAGTAGAAAGATATGTCATTTCTTCATTAACTGAAAATAAAATATTCAAACGATGACCTGCACATGCATAACAACAACTTCAAATAGCGTAGAAATTATCAACTGTAACAGAATTGGACATTTGCTGATCATACACAGCTTCACAGCTTGCTGTCTGCCGCGTAAAGTCTGGCACTGTGATTCATTTAAGGACTTCTTTCAGAGACTTCAGTTTGTTAGTTTTGATGTTTTGAATTATTCCAAAACGTTGTTCACATTGTTATTGTTTTTGGCTATTGTGTTGCTTTTGATATTGCTGACTTTGGAGTTACCCAGCAGGCTCTGATGGGCCACTGTGGGAAGCAAGATGGCGGACGTTATGGGCGACTGGCTTGAGTCATCAAGGCTCTTCACAGGATCTTATGCAGCAAAGAAGAAGAAACTAATGTTCTTCTAGGCTGTATCAAAAGAAATCTAGTGTCCGTATCAAGGGTGGTCATAGTACCACTCTATCCTACCACTCACTTAGAATACTGTGTCCAGTTCTGGGCACCACAGAGTTTAAGAAGGATATTGACAAGCCGAGGAGGGCGACCAAGATGATCAAGGGTCTGGAAACCAAGCCTGATGAGGAACGGTCGAAGGAGCCTGGTGTGTTTAGCCTGGAAAGTTGGAGAAAGCTTGTTTTCTCCTGCTCTGGGGGACAGGACTCGAACCAATGGCTTCAAGTTACAAGGAAGGAGATTCCGACTTAACATATACGGGAAAACATTCCGATGGTAAGAGCTGTTTGACAGCGGAACGGTCTCCCTTGAGAGGTTGTGACCTCTCCTTCCTTGGAGCTTTTTAAGCAGAGGTTGGGTGGCCATCTGTCATGGACGCTTTAGCTGAGATTCCTGCAAACAGCAGGCTGATGACCTCTGGGCTCCCTTCGCACTCTATGATTGTATCATAATACTGACAGTCTGCTTGAATGGCAGAATGGGTCAGGAAACAAGGTGAATTGGTGGACGTCAAATGTCATAGGTGGGGCATTCATCTCTCAAATGCAATCTTTTTGAACGGGTGACACTTGACACATCGAGTTAGCCATGAGGGGCAACCAATTCTTGGCTGAATGGGTCATTTGCCTTAATGGAAAACCATATAGCAGGTCAAGAGACACTGGAGATATAGAAGGTTGTCCTAGCATGGAAGCCACACACGAACCAGCCAGGCTCTCCTGTTAATTTAGCCAGAGAAGCAGAGTTAATATAATCACCATGTCTTATCAGCATCCAATGGTTTAGCTTAATGGCATGGTTTTCTCGCTGATTGCCACCAAGCTATTCTAATTTGACCCAACGGAAGGTGTTGGGCATCTCCCCAATGGCAGGTAAGGGTGATATTCAATGTTAGTCGTTCTCAGAGTTAGACCCATTGAAACGAAAGTACCTAAAGTAACTTATGACAATTGATTTGAATGGGCCTCCTCTGGGTACGAACAGGTCACCCAAACGATGTATTTTTTTAACGGCATGAGCTTTTGTGGGCTGGATCCTGCTTCAGCAGACCTTAGCAGGCTGGTGAAGGTATGAAGGATAAAATTGTAAGCTGCAAGTTGAACAGAGGCCAAGTGGAGAGCCAGTGATAGCTGGGACATAAAGGCATAGAGCAAGGATACATCTTGGAGTAGGAGATTGGAGATAATTTACTCCACATGGCTGAGAAGACCTATATCAGGGCAGGGGTTTTAATGTCGGCCTAAACAAATGGTCACCAGCTGTAATGTTGCCATAGGTAAAGGTAAAGGGACCCCTGACCATTAGGTTCAGTTGTGACCGACTCTGGGGTTGCGGTGCTCATCTCGCTTTACTGGCCGAGGGAGCCGGCGTACAGCTTCTGGGTCATGTGGCCAGCAGGACTAAGCCGCTTCTGGTGAACCAGAGCAGCACACGGAAACACCGTTTACCTTCCCGCCAGAGTGGTACCTATTTATCTGCTTGCACTTTGATGTGCTTTCGAACTGCTAGGTGGGCAGGAGCAGGGACTGAGCAACGGGAGCTCACCCCGTCATTGTGGGGATTCGAACCACCGACCTTCTGATCGGCAAGTCCTAGGCTCTGTGGTTTGACCCACAGCGCCACCCGCGTCCCTGTCCCGGAATGTTGCCATATTCCATTGCTATTCAGCACACACTTCAAATGCCTGCCAATTGAGATTTCACTTTCTACATCTGACAAGGTGGGTTTGAAAGTCCACAAAAGCTTACCACACTAGAAATTTAAGGCACTGCAGTTTCACTGCGAGAAACTAACAAGCCTGCCATGCTGGGAATTTTGACAAAATGAAACCTAATAATACAGTGGTACCTTAGTACTCGAACAGCTTGGCTCCCCAATAAGTCAGCTCCCGACTGCCAAAAACCCAGAAGTCTGTGTTCCAGTTTTTGAACGTTTTTTGGAAGCCAAACATCTGACGTGGCTTCCGCTTGAGCGCCTTGGTTTTTGAACGGTTTCGGGAGTCGAACGGACTCCTGGAACGAATTAAGTTCAAGAACCAAGGTTTCAATCAGAGAGTGGCTACATTTCTCACTGGCTCTGCCTCCATCCCATAATTGGCTGTAGCGCCACCTACTGTTGGCCTCCTTGCCTTTTGCCCAATCAGAACCAGTCACCATTGCCTTCCAAATCTAATAAAACTGTATTTTTTAATTTTATCCATTCTCGAATCCAGCAAATGCAAGAGGCCTCATAATATAATTTCAAATCGGGCAGGTAGAAGCCTGGAGGTCATGATGTAGCTCTGTTCACCAACATTGGGAGGGGGTCTACAATAACCCACTGGCATGACCTGGCATTTTGGCACAGGTACCATGCATTGCCGGCCCAATCTACCAAGCATTTGGGGTTTTGTTACCAAGCGGGTGAGGAAGGCTGTTTTGTAGCAACGTAAACGGCCCTGTTTCAAAATTTCAGAGCCGGTTTAAGCTCCTGTGTTTCATTCCTGCTTCTCTTTACCCAGGTGGCTTAGGAAACTCGTTTTTTTGTTTTTTAACGTCATGGGTAACACATGCTTATTCGCTCTTCCTTCTGTGTCTTTGCCATCCTATACTTCGGTTCTTTTCAAAATGTCAGTTTAATCTTTAGCTCTCTTTTTTTTTTTTTTTTTTAAAAAGTCTTATTTGTTGGCACTTTATCCAAAAGAAACCCAGAACCAAAACACCACCATGATGAGGGGTGGGGGTGGGGGAAATAACAATGTTGCTTGGAGCTGGTTTTCAGCATTCTAGAACCCTGCTTGAAACTTCTCGACCGATTTTTGAAAGGAAACCAAAAAAGAAAAGAAAAAACTAAGAGAGAGAGAAAATAATTCTATTTGTTTTGTTTTTTTATTGCTATCTGCTGTTCCATGTGTGTTTGTATGTTCCTACAGCTTTTGGGTTCCTTCAATAAATTATTTTTTGGTCATTCAACTAAGCTCCTGCAGTTCACCTGTGTCATTGACTTTTGCCACTGATGCTACGATAATAATAATTTATTCCCTGCCCATTCCCTGGTTTCCCCAGCCACTCTGGGCAGCTTCCAGCAAAATATTAAAATACAATAATTCATCAAATATTAAAAGCTTCCCTAAACAGGGCGGCCTTCAGGTGTCTTCTAAAAGTCAGGTAGTTGTTTATTTCCTTGACATCTGAAGGGAGGGAGCCACCACCGAGAAGGCCCTCTGCCTGGTTCCCTGTAACTTCGCTTCTCACAGGGAGGGAACCACCAGAAGACCCTCAGGAGATGGACCCCGGTGTCTGGGGTGGAGACACTCCTTCAGGGATACTGGGCCGTTTAGGGCTTTCAAGGTCAGCACCAATACTTTGAATTGTGCCTGGAAATGTACTGGGAGCCAATGTAGATTAGAAAACTTCCCCCAAAGTTTCAAACTTTGGAACAGGGAGAGCCGTCCGTCTTTAGACCCAGAAGATTTGGGGCTGCAGGCAGAAACTCTATTTCTCTACCTCATTTCCCTTTAAATGAGAAACCGCCCTGTTCACCCTTCGCAAACCGAAACATGGCAGCCGCCTTTGAAATTTGCACTGCTCTGAATTTTGCGATGCAATGTGTAGAAAGACGAATTAATTTGGTGAAAATTGCTGGCACATCTTATTTGTTGGTTTGCTTATTTATTGCTGGCACATATTATTTGTTTATTCGTGTGGGGGGGTCACTACAGTGGCACCTTGGTTCTCAAACTTAATCCATTCCAGAAATTCCGTTCCAAAACCAAAGCGTTCCAAAACCAAGGCGTGCTTTCCCATAGAAAGGAATGCAAAACGGATTAATCTGTTCCAGACTTTTAAAAACAACCCCTAAAACAGCAGTTTGAGGGACACGGGTGGCGCTGTGGGTTTGAGCAGTTTGAGATGAATTTTGCTATCTATCGAGACCAGTAATCCATTTAATGAAAGCAGAAAACAATGGACAATTAATCTATGAGGGCAAACTGGACCCTGCCCCAGCAACCTTTGCCTGACATCTGCTGCCTGCCTTCTTCCCTACTGGCAAGAAGTCCAGGGTCGGCCCTGACACACCCTTCCTCCTTAGTCTAAGTTTTGCCTTCGCAGACCTCAACAGGAGGAAAGAAGAGGATGGGGACAAAGTCAGCACTCCGGGGCTCCAATTTTCATTGCTCTAGCGCCACCTGCTGTCCAGCTCCCTGCCTCCCAGCCCATCAAGGACCAATGAGTACCAGCCACCAAATGGCAGCTGCCCCACTCTCCCCTATTTGTAGATTCATGATGTGAGCCTTATATCTAACACACTGGCGGTGTCTGGTGTGCCCTTTCGAACAATGCCAGAGGAGGAATTCCACTCGCTGCCCAGGAGCCCCCCAGAACACACTTCCTGCAGACAAAAGATCTGTGGCGTGCAGCCCCAAGAACCAGCCAGAATTGTTTTGTTTTCCTTTCCCAAAATCAGTTTTATTTCAAAGTGCTGGACAGTGCAAAAAAAAGGGGGGGGAGGGGAGATTAAGGATGCCTTTGGACAGAACCTCTGTCTGGAGTTGAAGCCCTTGTGCATCAGAGATTCTGCTGTGAAGCTTCTCCCCTCCATCCCATAACCAGCCAGCCTAACTGCTACAGTCTTGGGAGATTTCGCTGTGTCAGTACTGCATCCGTCCAGCAGAGGGCAGTCTTGTGTGCAACAGCCAACACCGGCCACGTCGCTTGGGCGCCCTCTAGGGGCTCTTGCCAGTAATGCAGCGGCAATTCACCCTGATTTCGTTTAAGAGAATAATAATAGGAATTAAAAAAACAAACCACCTTTATGGAGCTTTGTCAAGCGGGTTACTGCTGGAGCCGGCTTTCCTTCACTAAATAAACTGTTCTTTTTTTAAAAAAGAGAGAGAAATGTTCTTTATTTATTTTTTTAAAAGGCACCTCCTGTTTTTCTTGCAGCCAGAAAACAATGATTGAAAACAACTAATGTTGCAGAGGAAAAGAGCCCCCGGGAAATTATGATGCGGTGCTTAAAAATACCTTCAAGGACAGCCAGTCACCTATTGAAAGCTACAAGACATAGAACGGCCAGATATAGGGGCAGTCTACCTCCCAGCAGTAGGTAATGAGGTCCAGCAACTTGGGGAGGCTGGTGGCCTTCACGGTCCATTTGAGAGCTTCTCTCAGACACCCGACAGTTTGTAGCTAAACGCTGGATTAGACAGAACTCGGGTCGGATCCGTCAGGGCTCTTATTGGGTTAGGAATGACAGCTGGGCTGATCCTCTAAATTCAGAGGCAGTCTACCTGTCAGCAACAGTGGCTGTGTGTCACCTTTGGAGCCCTGGCCGTGCGATTCCCAGAAAAACACTTGGAGTTGGTCATTGTCGAAAACAGGGTGATGGGTTCGAGAAGACCCCGGGAAGTCCACGCTCGTGTTCTTAAGAGGTGTTTTTGGCACAAACATAATTCCTGCATTTGCAAGGGGTTGGCCTAGATGCCCTTTGGGGTGTCCCTTCCAACTGTACAATACTTTGATTCTTTGGCTAGAAGATAGAGAGGGGGGTGTGAGCGCTTGCAGAAACTGGCCTATGGGACGAAGGTTAAAGTTTACATTTGAGGCTCTGTCCGTTTGCCTCTAGTTCTGGCTACTGCTGGTATGTAGCCCCCTGGAAGGACGCTCAGAAACAGGGGTACCAACTTGAATAAAATATTGGGGGGGCAGGCAAGCCCCTCACTGAATAATCAATCACATGATGAGGTGCACACACACCATTTGAATAGCAAGGCACATCAACTTTGCAGGGCCCAGCCTCCTCAAACATTGTTTTTTTTTTTTGAGGGGGGCAAATATCCATTGGCCCCTACGAGTTGACCCCTGTGCTCAGAAGTGAATGGGATAAGCTCCACTTTGCTTGAGGGCTCTCCTTTCTGCCGGCGCCTCTGAATTCGGTGCCTCTGAATTAAAAAAACAACCATAAGAATCAGGCACCGGTGGTTGTCGATTGGAATGCTTTCTGAATAAAGTTTCAGAGGGTATTTGCAACATCGACGTCTTCTTTCCCACCACAGTTACGGTGCGAGAGCACAGCAGAGTCACCGCTCAACGTCTGCCGGCCTCCGTGTGAGAACGGCGGCGGTTTCCGCGCAAGGAAACGTCCGGCATGCCGGGATTCGAACTCAGAGCTGCGATCTCCTGCGGACTGCTCTTCGGGTCTCGGGAGCCCTGTTCGGACGCCAAGGTGATGGAGATTATCCGACGCTGGTCCCTATGGCTACTGGTACACACACACACACACACACACACACACCAAGGCCTTGCTCTTCTCCTGGTCAGCAGAGATGGAACTTATTTTCTTCAGAGGCACCATCTGCAGAGGGGGTTTATTTGGGGCTGCCGCCAAAGCCGTTCAGCTGGCTGCGGACACGGGGGCCCTTGCTTCGTAGACTAGCACCTCTGGAGATGAGGTCTGCGTAACCTTCCTTGTGAGAGAAAGCATAGCTGGAACGTCTCAGGTGCGAGTTCCTTCGGATGTGAGAGGTCAGTTCCACCGCCTTTTGCTTCTCCTGCATGTCCCGGGCTTGCAGCACCTGGGAAGAAAGCAGAAAGCGTTATCTTTTTTGCATAACCTTTTTACTGAATTTTCACATTTTGCAAATTCCTTTCGGCGACCATCAGAGCAAATCTCCCGTATCTGTTGACTCCTTGTGCATCCTTCCATCGTGTTCTTTTCTTAATATGTACAGTGGTACCTCTAGATACGAACGGGATCCGTTCCGGAGCCCCGTTCGCATCTAGAAGCAAACGTAACTAGCGATGACACGTCTACGCATGCACACGTCGCTTTTTGCCGCTTCTGCGCATGTGCGTGGCGTCATTTTGAGTGTCTGCACATGCGCAAGTGGCAAAACCCGGAAGTAACACGCTCCGTTACTTCCGGGTTGCCGCAGAGCGCAACTCAAATGCGCTCAGCTCAAAGCGTATTCAACCCGAGGTATGACTGTATTACTTATATTTCTCCCATAATATACCTTGGAAGTTGAACGTAATCCGTTCCAGAAGTCCGTTCGACTTCCAAAACATTCGGAAACCAAGGCGCAGCTTCTGATTGGCAGCAGGAAGCTCCCCGTCAGATATTTAGCTTCCGAAAATAGTTTGCAAACCGGAACAGTCACTTCCGGGTTTGTGGCATTCGGGAACCAAAACGTTCGAGAACTAAGCTGTTTGAAGACCAAGGTACGGCTGTAATTCTAACTTCTTAGTACTGATATTTTCCTCAATCCTCAAACCCACGTATCATAAGTTCGTTTTCTTTTCCACACGAAAAGTCTATAAGGAGTTTCCAATCCTTAGTAAATATCGACAAAGATTTTTCTCCAATTAAACATGTCAGTTTTGCCATCTCTGCTAAGTCCAATAATTTTAACAACCATCGTAGTTCATAATGAATCTTTCCATCTTTGTGCAGAGGAAAGTCTCGCCGCTGTGGTCGTGTCTTGAAATAATATTCCACATTCTTTTTCTAATTGTGTATCCATTATTCCTAGGCAGCAAAACGTCTGGCTTCAAATGAATGTTAGGCTTTAAAAACCTTCTACATTGATGTATCTGATATTTCTTGACTTTTTTTACAAGTCCACCAAACATGATAAAATGTCCCTTCATATTTTTCACACTTCCAGCAAACAGCTTGATAAGCTCTAAAGAATTGTGCTGGATTTAGCTGCCATTGGAACATCGTTTTGTGTTGATTTTCTTGAAGGCCATTGATCCCGTCTTCCCAACAGATTGGGCCAAAGGATTCCATCTAAGGGCTCGACGCTTTGGTGCTGTCCTTCAGCACCCAAACTCTGGGGAGACTGCCAAACAACACTCACCTCCGACATGGTTGTGGGTCCCGCGAAACTCCGCACAAAACGGAAGGTGAGGGAAGGGATCGTGTTCACCACAACGCAGAGCAGGACCACAAAGAGTGACAGTGGGTCTGTCAGCGCGTTCTTGGTGGCAGCTGGAGGAGAAAAGAGTGACCCAGTCAGCTCGGGAACATCTGAGGGGTCTTCATATGTTGGGTGGCAAGGCAGCTGAGGAGACTGCGTCTACCCAGCACACACAAAATGCCAATTGCCAAGGAAACTCAAGGGCAGTGCTAGGAAGAAATAGGGCCTTTTAAATATCTCCTAGAAATTGAATTTATACATATATGCAGGCTAGAATCCTCCCTGCCATTCATACTTACGGGTACACATGAAAGGGATCCAGGGGTTTTAGTAAACCACAAGCTTAACAGTGTGATGCAGCAGTGATACTATTCTAGGTTGAATCAACAGATCAAGGGAAGTCATAGTCCCACTCTATTCTGCCTTGGTCAGACCACATCTGGAATACCATGTCCAGTTCTGCATACCACAATTTAAGAAAGCTTTTGATAAGGTAGAATGTGCGCAGAGGAATCATGGGGTCGTAGGACTGTAGAGTTGGGAGGGACTGTGAGGATCATGTAGCCAAATTCCTTGCAATGCAAGAACCTTTCGCCAAAGAGGGCAACCAAAATGGAAACCAAGCCTGATGAGGTATGGTCGAAGCAGCTGGGTATGTTTAGCCTTGGAAAGCGGAGACTGAGAGGAGATATGACAACCATCTTCGAATATCTCAAGGGCTGCCACATGGAGGATGGAGCAAGGTTGTTTTCTCCTGCTCTGGAGGGTAGCACTCGAACCCATGGCTTCAAGTGATAAGAAAGGAGATTACAGCTCAATGCCAGGAAGAACTTTATGGTAGCAAGAGCTGTTTGACAGTGGAATGGACTCCCTTGGAACTGTTCAACAGTTCCTCATCAGGCTTGGTTTCTAGACCAGGGGTCAGCAAACTTTTTCAGCAGGGGGTCGGTCCACTGTCCCTCAGACCTTGTGGGGGGCCAGACTATATTTGGGGGGGGGGAATGAATGAATTCCTATGCCCCACAAATAACCCAGAGATGCATTTTAAATAAAAGCACACATTCTACTCATGTAAAAACTCGCTGATTCCCGGACCGTCTGTGGGCTGGATTGAGAAGGCGATTGGGCCAGATCTGGCCCCCAGGTCTTAGTTTGCCTACCTACCCATGTTCTAGACCCTTAATCATCTTGGCTGCCCTCCTCTGCACACGCTCTAGCTTGTCAACACCCTTCCAAAATTGTGGTGCCATGAATTGGACACTGTATTCCAAATGGGGTAAAAGGGTAAAAGGGACCCCTGACTGTTAGGTCTAGTCGCGGATGACTCTGGGGTTGTGGCGCTCATCTCGCTTTACTGGCCGAGGGAGCCAGCGTACAGCTTCCGGGTCATGTGGCCAGCAGGACTAAGCCGCTTCTGGCGAACCAGAGCAGCGCACGGAAATGCGCTTTACCTTCCCGCTGGAGCAATACCTATTTATCTACTTGCACTTTGTGTTTTCGAACTGCTAGGTTGGCAGGAACAGGGACTAAGCAACGGGAGCTCACCCCCTCATTGCAGGGATTCGAACTGCCAACCTTCTGATTGGCAAGTCCTAGGCTCTGTGATTTAGGCCACAGCGCCACCCTCCAAGTGGGGTATTTCAGTCAATTCATAAACAATACAACAATAGTGGAGCTGGAAGGGAACATCTGGTCCAACCCTCTGCAATGCAGCATCACTTGCCCAATGTGGGGCTCTGATAGGCCCTGGCTCCACCTACTGTTTGGGCTCCCTGGTTCCTGCCCCACCAGTCCCAACGGGCGCTGGCCCTCCCTATAGGGCAGGCAGCATGGTCCACATAGATCTGCCCCACCAATACCTCCCTGCTTCCTCCCGTCCCACAACGCATCTGCCGTTTGAGTGTTGTGGAAGATACGGGAGAGTTCCGGGAGTTCTTACCTGGAAACTGGAAAGCTACAGGGGATGTCTTGAAGGCTTGAAAACTTTGAGTTATATAGGAGAAAAGGCAGTAGAAACCGATGCTGACGACAATAGCCAACACGGACAAGACGGTCCAGAATTTGACTTCCATCATGCTCTGCCAGGGGAGATACAAAAATTATTATTATTATTATTATTATTATTATTATTATTATTATTATTATTTTACCAACAACCAAAACACAAACAGTGAAAACAAACAGTGAAACCGCCCCAGGCAGCTGATACATTGGGTATACATAATCAATAATAACATATTCAAATCAACCATATGTACGATTCTATATACCTTAACACTCCTCCCTCCACAAGGTTTTAGGTTTTAACATTCTCCCAGATTGTTCAAACCTCCCCAAATAATTCAATATCTTCTCAAACCAATCCCCCTCCTTCTCACTGACCTTAAACCCTTTCGTTTTATGTATCTTCACAGTTAGATATTCTAAGATTATAATATTTTTCAATTTTTCCCTCCATTGGTTCACCCCCTAGCTCTTCTGGATTTTTCCAACTACTCACTATAACCAGTCTGGCTGCAATTACCATCAGTTTTACCCATTTACATTCCTCTTTTGTTTCTAACTCAGTCATAGCTGTCACCGTTTCCCTTTTTTAAAGGGAAATTCCCTTATTCCGAATAGGATTCCTCGCAAGAAAAGGGAAAAGTTGACAGCTATGATCCGTGCTGCTCAGGGTAATAAGAACCATTAATTTAGCTATTTCCACCTTCCTACCCTCAGTTCCCAATATTTCTATACCAATCTGTTTCCAGAATTTGTTAACTAACGGACAATCCCACCTCATATGACTGTAAGTTCCCATCACTCCTGTCAGAGCTGCCCGAAGTCCCAGCTCACAGAGGACCAACGCCAGGTCGTTGTTATATACAAAAGTCTTTATTGAAGTTCAGTCTCTATTTCAAAACCGTGGCGCGCAGCTCTACGTCTTAAACCCTAGACCGCCGAAGCTCCGTCTGAATCTCCTCCCCTCTGACACCAGTTTAAGACTCTAGACCTGCTCCACCTCTTCCTCTGCTCTCTCCTCCTCTGGGTCCTCCTGTCCGCTGGGGCATTCCCCTTTCTGGACTCTTCTGACGCTGAGTCCCCTGACTCCTCCCCCTGCCTCCGGCGGGCTTTAGGACCTGGTTCCCAATCCGGGTTCTCTGCTGTCCCGCGCGCCTGTACATTTGATCTTGGCTCTCGCGCCAACCCAGTGACCTTCCTCCTGACCGTTACACTGCTTCTGTCACTACTTCCCTCTTCCGGGAGGCTAGCTGGACCTGGCCTCCCCTCCATTCCCTGACTCTCCGATGGAGGCGTGGTCAGCCCTGACTCATCTTCTCTCCCTGCTGGGGGAGACGCTGGCCCCGAGCTCTGGGACTCTTCCCCCCCACTACGCTCTGGTGGGGAAGCTGGTCCTGATCTCCAACTGCTGCTCTGGGAGTCCCCGCTGGCCCCTTGCTTCTGGAGTGTCCCCCTTGGGACCCCCCTTGCCCTGGCCACCGGCGCCCCCTTCTGTGAATCTTCTGATTCGCTGGAGAGGCTCATGGAATCTCTCGGGCCACTGTCATCTTCTCCTACGCTGCCCTCTGATTCTTCCCCTTCGCTCTCCCTTTCCTCCCTCCCCTGTGCCTCTGCTCCTGAGCCCCTGACAACTCCACGTCTCCAAGGGGAGACACAGAAAGGAAGGTCAGTGAAGAAAACTGCTTTGGCAAATCTGCAGCCACAGGGATGTTGCTCAGCACCAGGGCGGATTCGATTTACCGTATTTTTCGCTCTATAGGACGCACTTTTCCCTCTCCAAAAATGAAGGGGAAATGTGTGTGTGTCCTATGGAGCGAACGCAGGCTCCTTGGCTTCAGCGATAGCAATGCGAAGCCTCCGAAGCGCAGAGGGAGCGCTCCCTCCGCGCTCTGGAGGCTTTGCGTTGCTTCCGCTGAAGCCTGGAGAGGGAGAGGGGTCAGTGCGCACCGACCCCTCTCGCTCTCCAGGCTTTGGAGATGGCTGCCTGAAGCCTTCGGAGCGCAGCGGGAACTCGCGCTGCGCTCCAAAGGCTTCAGGTTCCTTTTGCTGAAGCCGGGAGAGCAAGACTCTCCTGGCTTCAGCAGAGAGGGAGAGCTGCGCAGCGCCCCTTCAGCGAAGCGGGAGGAGAAATGGAAGGGTCTCCGTTTCTCCTGCCGCTTCGCTGAAGGGGCGCTGAGCAGAGAGGGGGAGAATTTTCTTTCTTGTTCTCCCCCTCTAAAACAAGGTGCTTCCTATGGTCGGGTGCGTTCTATGGAGCGAAAAATACGGTAAATCACGATTTAAATCACCGATCACATCCAACACGCACAAACACACACACGGGCACCCCCCCCACCCACCCCAAACTCACCTCGGCAATGACGGTGAATATTGCAGCGGTTGCTATTACCATGGCAAAGGACTGGTAGTCGCCGACGACGTGGGTGCCAGAATGGTCTCCCATGGCCCACAGTGTGATGAAGAAGTTCGCCAAGGAAACGAAGGAACCATGGATGAAGCAGAGGCAGAAGATTCGGAAATTGAAAAAGCAGTCTTTCTGACCTGCCTTGTAGAGCTCGGGGAATTGCAAACTTTTCTTGGCACTCACGTCCTGAATGGAAGGAGGAGAGAGGGGTCGATTATTTTTATTGTTGATATTGTTATGAGTTTTTTGGGGAGGGGCCCACCCTAAACCCTAAACCCTAAACCCTAAACCCTAAACCCTAAACCCTAAACCCTAAACCCTAAACCCTAAACCCTAAACCCTAAACCCTAAACCCTAAACCCTAAACCCTAAACCCTAAACCCTAAACCCTAAACCCTAAACCCTAAACCCTAAACCAGGGGTCAGCAACCTTTTTCAGCCAGGGGCCAGTCCACTGTCCCTCAGACCTTGTGGAGGGCCAGACTATATTTTGGAAAGAAAGAAAAAAGAATGAATTCCTATGCCCCACAAATACCCCAGAGACCCATTCTACTCATGTAAAAACACACTGATTCCCGGACCGTCTGCAGGTCAGATTGAGAAGGCAATTGAGCCGGGTGTGGTTCCCGGGCCTTAGTTCCCGGGAGAAACCCAGCCAGATGGCGGGGTATAAATAATAAATTATTATTATTATTATTATTATTATTATTATTATTATTATTATTACATTGCCGTGGTCTCTGAACACTCCCTGTGGGATCAGCAGCGTGATGTCTCTGAACGTCAATTGCTGGGGGGGGGGTCAGTGCTTGAGATAGGGCTGGTGGTTTCGTGCCACAGGCATCCGGTTGGTCGCTATGGCAACAGGATGCAGAATTGGATGGACCCCCCCCCCTTTGGACTTGTCCAAGGGCAGAACTCTCCTTGTGTAATGGAGGAGAATGGGATGAGTGGGTGTGGGTAGCAAACGCATCTACGGAAATGGCAGACTTACCTGTTCAAACAAGCCCATGCACAACACGGGGTACGAAGTGTAGAAGACATTGTAGAGGGCAAGGAACCAGCCCTCCAGCAGAGGCTGAGGTGGAAGAGCAAAACCAGAGAAGATTAGATGGGTTTCCTTCACATAACTTGCAACCGGTGTTAGGAACCTATGACCCTATGTCGTCGGACTACAACTCCTATCATCCGGCCCATGCCAGCTGCTGAGACCTCCGGTCCAGTGACACTTGGAGGTTCACGGATGTTCACCATCCCTGAACCAAGAAGAGGCATCCCTTTGTTCAGGAATGAATGCCTCTTCTGAACAGAGACCGCCTTTCACCTCTTGAATGCAGCAGGGAATGAGACCTTCTCATAGCAAGGATGGGGGACATCAGTGACCCTGCAGGTGTTGTCAGACTACAACTCCCATCATTCCCGACCACTTCTGGCTTAAAAGTGTTAGGATATTTCCGTTCCACCTTAAAAGGGAGCAGGCTTTTGTGTGTCACAGCCTGCGTATTTCCTGTTCACAGGATGTTTATGTTTTTGATAGAGCTGTTGTCTCTCTCCCTCTCTGCGCCTGAACACGCTAGCAGGCAGTCATGTTTTTCTTTGTTCTGACCAACGCTGAATAAACTTTCTAAATAATGCCCTCCTGAGTGCAACTTTCGCTGTGCATTATCTGCTGATAGAGCGTGCATCAGTTCTGGAATGTGGAAAGCTATTTTCTGGAGCTCGTGTCGCTAATTACTGATACTGCGTTTCTACGGGAGGTCGATGGACGTCCGGAGATGACGTGGAGGCAGTGATGGCCTATATCTCCCTGGCAGTATCCCAACAAAAAGGCATATGCATTTTATGGAGAACACGCTACCTTATCAATTTACCTTTTCTCTCTCCCTCCCTCCCTCCCCTCCTTCACACACATAAGTATACAGCTAGAAAAGGAGAACATCACATTGTACCACCATTTATGAATCAGGCCCCATTTCCCTCCCATGATGCCCTCGAATAGAGCTTGACTTGTGCAGTTGGGCAGGAGAAAAAATGGTTATCAATCATCATCACCATCTTATTATTATTTATACCCCATAGTTGCTGCTGGGTTTGCCACAAGCAGGGGCAACAACAATTAAAAAATAAAACATAACAAAAACACAGTACTCAAACCCAGAATCTTCTGTCTCACAGGTCATCATGCACAGTACCATATCACCTCGGAAGCAAACAAAACAGCAGAATGAAAGGGTAATATAATAATAATAATAATTTATTATTTGTACCCCAGCCACTCTGGGTGGCTTCCATAGAAACCAAAAATACAGTAAAATATCACAGATTAAAAACTTCCCTGAACAGGGCTGCCTTAAGATGTCTTCTGAATGTCAGGTAGTTATTTATCGCTTTGACATCTGGTGGGAGGGCGTTCCACAGGGCGGGCACCACTACCAAGAAGGCCCTCTGCTTGGTTCCCTGTAGCTTTGCTTCTCACAGGGAGGGAACCGCCAGAAGGCCCTCGGCGCTGGACCTCAGCGTCCGGGCAGAATGATGGGGGTGGAGACGCTCCTTCAGGTATACTGGGCCGAGGCTGTTTAGGGCTTTAAAGGTCAACACCAGCACTTTGAATTGTGCCCCCAGTCACCAGTCTAGCTGCCGCATTCTGGGTACTAACTGCAGGGAGAGGGCAGGGGGGAACCCCTTAAAATTCACTATGTAGAGTGCATAGTTTAAACTATGGAACTCACCACCACAAGAGGCAGCGACGACTGCCAACTTAGATAGCTTAAAAAGAGGATTAAACAAATTTGCGGAGGTGGAGAAGTCTATCAATGGTTATTCATCAAGTTGGCTATGCTCTGCCTCTGCAGTCAGAGGCAATAACACACCACTTGCTGGAAGCTGGAAGAGTGCACAGGAGATAACTCTTGTGTTCAGAGCCTGAGGTCATCCTACAGGTATCTGATTGGCCAGTGTGACATGATGCTAAATGAGCCCCTTGGTCCCTATCCCATCTTACCTGCGCTGTGAAGCCAGTGTAGAAAGCAAACCAGATCTGCACCATCATGCCGGCGAAGGTCTTGTAGAAGAAGTAGCGGAGGAACTTGCAGATCCGGAGGTAAGACCACCGGCCGTGGACAAAGAGGAGTCGCTCCAGGTAGCGGAACTGAGCCAGGGCATAATCACTGCACTGAACAGCCTGCATCCCTTCCTGCCCGCTGATCCCGACCCCAATGTCGGCAGCTGGAGAGAAAAAAGGCAATCGATAAGGTAAGTGGTTTTCAACTCGTTGCCATGGTTTGTCATGGCTGCTTTAGAGGAGATTCCTGCATTGCAGCTAAAGACCTGGAATAGGCACCCCCAAACTTGGCCCTCCAGATGTTTGGGGACGACAATTCCCATCATCCCTGACCACTGGTCCTGTTAGCTAGGGATGATGGGAATTGCATGGAGTTCCCGCCTCCCCCCAATGGAAATAAAGACACGTGTATTAGGTTAATGGGCTAAAATTGGCCACAACTTTATTGGTTACAGGTAAGAGCGGTATTGGCTTAGGCATTGGTCCTATCAGACTATCTGGCTTCAGCCTGCTTGCATGAAGACTGGGAAGGGTTAACACCAGCAGGGGGAGCCCTGCTGATGCACATCAACTAGGTACTCCCCCGGGGTCACCGCTCGGGGGCGCGCTTTAGGCCCTGACCTCCATAGGCTTCGGACGAGGCAATGCCCCCCGGAATCCTTTACCAGACTACCCTTCAGTATATGAGGGAGGCAATAGTGCTCCTCCCTGCCCAACTCATCTACATAACAATACTCCTACCAATGCCTAACTGCCAAAACCAAAGGAGTTGTGGTGATTTGCTACGAGGTGAAGGGACACGGGTGGCGCTGTGGGTTAAACCACAGAGCCTAGGGCTTGCCGATCAGAAGGTCGGCGGTTCGAATCCCCGCGACGGGATAAGCTCCCGTTGCTCGGTCCCTGCTCTTGCCCACCTAGCAGTTTGAAAGCACCTCAAAGTGCAAGTAGATAAATAGGTACCACTCTGGCGGGAAGGTAAATGGTGTTTCCGTGTGCTGCTCTGGTTCGCCAGAAGCGGCTTAGTCCTGCTGGCCACATGACCCGGAAGCTGTACGCCGGCTCCCTCAGCCAATAAAGCGAGATGAGCGCCGCAACCCCAGAGTCAGCCATGACTGGACCAGGGGTCCCTTGACCTTTACCTAGGCAAAAAACCAAATGGCCGGTGCCAATTTGCCAAGTGGAAAAAATTCCTACCAGGCCCCTTGACGGCGATCAACCAAGGTCCATAGCAAGGTCAGAAGGGGAACCTTAGAGGGCGGGTGGGTGGGAAACAACAGCAGCTGCGCAGGCAAAACAGGGAGATCCTGGGGTCGCGCTTGCCTTAAGTGAGGCAAGCCACACACCCCGAGCCAGCCGATTGGCTGGCTCAGGGAATGACACGGCCTGAGGATTCCCCTGATCGCGCAGGGGCTGGAAACCAGCCTCCGTGTGCATGTTGGGGGTGTGGAGCCCACTACCCCACCTCCTCCTGATGTCGGAAGTGGCTTTGTAGTCCCAAAACATCTGGAGGGCCAAGTCTGGGGATGCCTGACCTAGAAGCTCGGCTTCTCGGGCCCCTGGGAACAGGCCTCACTTTTAATCATGTTGACGTCGTTGGCCCCATCTCCAATGGCCAAGGAGATGGCTTTCTTGTGGCGCTTGACCATCTGAACGATGAGGGCTTTCTGCTTGGGAGTCACCCTGCAGCAAATCACGGCCTGGCAGGTGGTGGCCAGTTCCACAAAGGCTTTTTCCATCGCGTTCTCCTGGTCCTTCTTGGTTCTGTCGTGGCAGCAGCCAAAGCGCTGGCGCCAGCTCAGGTTCTGCTCCTCCGTGGTCGATCCCTCCGTGTGGAAGATTTTATCCTGGGAAGAAAATGAGGAGACATCCAATTGGATGGTCTTTACAGTGGTACCTCAGGTTACATACGCTTCAGGTTACAGACTCCGCTAACCCAGAAATAGTGCTTCAGGTGAAGAACTTTGCTTCAGGATGAGAACAGAAATTGTGCTCCGGCGGCGCGGCAGCAGCAGGAGGCCCCATTAGCTAAAGTGGTGCTTCAGGTTAAGAACAGTTTCAGGTTAAGAACGGACCTCTGAAACGAATTAAGTACTTAACCTGAGGTACCACTGGATTTGTTAAGAGACCATCCCAAATTCTTGGTTCCTGTCGCGGATGAATTGCCACTTGGGATAGGAACCATGTATCACATGTGGTGGGAGTGTGTGCACATCAATCAATTTCGGAGGGCCATTCAAGAGGAACTTTACAAAATGCTTAATAATAATATATTATAATATTAATTTATTGTTTATACCCCGCCCATCTGGCTGAATTTCCCCAGCCACTCTGGGCGGCTCCCAATCAAATGTTAAAAATAGTACAGCATTAAATATTAAAAACTTCCCCAAAGAAGGCTGCCTTCAGATGTCTTTTAAAGATAGGATAGCTGCTTATTTCCTTCACATCTGAAGGGAGGGCGTTCCACAGGGTGGGCGCCACTACCAAGAAAGGCCCTCTGCCTGGTTCCCTGTAACCTCACTTCTTGCAATGAGGGAACTGCCAGAAGGCCCTCGGACTGGATCTCAATGTCCGGGCTGGACGATGGGGGTGGAGACGCTCCTTCAAGTATACTGGACTGAGGCCATTTAGGGCTTTCAAGGTCAGCACCAACACTTTGAATTGTGCTCGGAAACATACTGGGAGCCAATGTAGGTCTTTCAAGACCAGTGTTATATGGTCCCAGCAGCCACTCCCAGTCACCCGTCTAGCTGCCGCATTCTGGATTAATTGCAGTTTCCGGGTCACCTTCAAAGGCAGCCCCACGGAGAGCGCATTGCAGTAGTCCAAGCGGGAGATAACCAGAGCATGCACCACTCTGGCGAGACAGTCTGCTGGCAAGGAGGGTCTCATCCTACCATACTTCCATGGATAGGAACCATGAATCATATGTGGTGGGAGTGAGTGCATATCAAACAATTTTGGAGGGACATTCACGAGGAACTTAAAAAAATGCTTAAAATATCATGTAATAAAAAACCAGGTGTCAAAACCACGCTGGCTAGAAAGAAGCACTGGTTCAGTGTTTCTGCTTTGAAAGAGGCTAAACTGCCTGGAGGATACAGTGGTGCCTCGCAAGATGAAATTAATCCGTTCCGCGAGTCTCTTCATCTTGCGTTTTTTTCGTCTTGCAAAGCACGGCTATTAGCGGCTTAGCGGCTATTAACGGCTTAGCGGCTTTAAGAAAAAAGAAACAAACTTGCGAAGCAAGCCCATAGGGAAATTCGTCTTGTGGAATGACTCAAAAGACGGAAAACTCTTTCGTCTAGCGAGTTTTTCATCTTGCGAGGCATTCGTCTTGCGAGGTACCACTGTATTGGGGGTGGTGGTGGAATGGGCTGCAAAAATACTTTTCCTTTCTAGAATTTAAGTCTGGGGAGGAAGGAAGAGGGGTCCAGCAAAAATATATATCTCACCAGGAAGTCTCCGGTGACCACCAATGCTTTTTTGCCATGTGGCAGGGCGGCCGGGAAAGATAGGAATGACTTTTCTTTGCAGAGGCCTTCTCCACTGCTAGCTAAGCTGCTATTGCTGTACCAGCCTGGCTCCAGGATCTCGCTGCAAAACAAGGCGGGTGGTTGAAGGGCCATAACAGAAGCACTGACACACTTCTTCATATAACCAACATACTTAATAATAATAATAATAATAATAATTTATTTATACCCCACCCATTTGGCTGGGTTTCCCCAGCCACTCTGGGCGACTTCCAGCAAAACACTAAAATACAACAACCTATTAAACATTAAAAGCTTCCCTAAACCGGGCTGCCTTCAGATGTCTTCTAAAAGTTTGGTAGTTGTTTTTCTCTTTGACATCTGGTGGGAGGGCATTCCACAGGGCAGGTGCCACTACCGAGAAGGCCCTCTGCCTGGTTCCCTGTAACTTGGCTTCTCGCAGGGAAGGAACCGCCAGAAGGCCCTCAGCGTTGGACCTCAGTGTCCGGGCAGAACGATGGGGGTGGAGACGCTCCTTCAGGTCTACTGGACCGAGGCCGTTTAGGGCTTTCAAGGTCAGCACCAACACTTTGCATTGTGCTCGGAAATGTACTGGGAGCCAGTGTAGGTCTTTCATGAAGGTGTTAATGCATGAAGGGGTTAATACCATAGAGTAAGCTGGCCTGCCAGGCTTAGCTAGGTAGGGACTAGGTAACCAAGCCTGTCTACCTGAGAAGCTCAACATGTTTGCTCCAGCTTAGCCGCATGGCTTTAACAAGCCTTCCTTGGGTTCCTATACAGTGGTACATCCGTTCTCAAACGAAATCCGTTCCAGAAGCCCATTCAGCTTCCGAAACATTCAAAAACCAAGGCGAGGCTTCCCATTGGTTGCAAGAGCTTCTTGCACTCAGCAGAAGCCACGTAACACGTTCAGATTTCGAAAAACGTTTGAAAACGGAAGCATTTACATCCAGGCTTTCGGCGTTTGGGAGTCGAAACGTACGATATTCAAAGCGCTCAGGAACTGAATAATTTCATCCCTTTGCAACTAAGCCCGTTCTACTGCCTGTGCAATTTTTCCCAAAGCTGCGTGGAACAGCACATGACTCGGACCTTTGAAGCGCTTGTAAGTAAACCATGTGTTCAGGTCACAAGACTCAACATGAGAAAGAACTTTCTGATATATATATATATATATATATATATATATATATATATATATATATGCTAGGAGAAGTAGGAAACTTTGGAAGAGAGGGCATATTTCGAAGGTCTAACAGCCTGCATTTCCACGGCATGTTTTGTGATTTTAAATCTCTGCTGGGGGTTCTCTCACCAGAGAGTACTTGCCCCAAACCTAGAGCTCAGCAGACACGTATACCTGATTTCACTCTCCTCTAGAATACTCATGTCGTCCGTGAGAAGTCGACAGGCAAAGCCAATATTGACAGCAGTCTCTGTAAACACAAAATGAGATGAGGGTGCCCTGATGAGATGCGGCAACAACTACGGCCACTTTTATATACAGTGGTACCTCGGGTTACAAACACTTTAGGTGACAGACTCCACTAACCCGGAAGTAGTACCTCGGATTAAGAACTTTGCTTCAGGATGAGAACAGAAATTGCACGGCTGCAGCAGGAGGCCCCATTAGCTAAAGTGGTACCTCACGTTAAGAACGATTTCAGGTTAAGAACGGACCTCCGGAACGAATTAAGTTCGTAGCCAGAGGTACCACTGTAATAATAATAATAATAATAATAATAATTTATTATTTATACCCCGCCCATCTGGCTGGGTTTGCCCAACAGCTCCTAACGGAATATTTAAAACATAATACACCATTAAACATTAAAAACTTCCTTCAGATGCCTTCTAAACATCATACAGTTGTTTATCTCCTTGACATCTGATGGGAGGGCGTTCCACAGGGCGGGCGCCACCACCAAGAAGGCCCTCTGCCTGGTTTCCTGAAACCTTGCTTCTCGCAGGGAGGGAACCTCCAGAAGGCCCTCGGCGCTGGACCTCGGTGTCTGGGGTGGAGACGCTCCTTCAGGTCTACTGGGCCGTTTAGGGCTTTCAAGGTCAGCACCAACCCTTTGAATTGTGCCTGGAAACGTCCTGGGAGCCAATGTAGGTCTTTCAGGACCGGTGTTATATGGTCTCCACTCCAGTCACCAGTCCAGCTGCCGCATTCTGGATTAGTTGTAGTTTCCGGGTCACCTTCCAAGGTAGCCCCACGTAGAGTGCGTTGCAGTAGTCCAAGTGGGAGATAACCAGAGCATGCACCACTCTGGTGAGACAGTCTACAGGCAGGGAGGGTCTCATCCTGCGTACCAGATGGAGCTGGCAGACAGCTGCCCTGGACGCAGAATTGACCTGTGCCTCCATGGACAGCAGTGAGTCCAAAATGCACAGGATACACACGCACACACACACACACACACACACACAGAGAGAGAAACAAATGTTTTCATAGAATCGTAGAATTGAAGGGTTGGTAGGGACCCCAAGGGAAAAAATGTAGTATAAACACTGACAACTTGGAAACACTGGCCTGCGAGCGCTCCAGTTGGAGAACAGCCTTTCCCAAAGGTGTCATGCTTGGCACGCTTGGCAAATCCACACCGTGATCAACTCCGGCCCGGAAACCAATGTCCCCACTGTGGAAGGACGTGGGGATCCAGAATTGGCCTCCACAGTCACTTACGGACTCACTTTTGAAAACCGTGTTCATGGAAGAGAATCGGCTACGAGGGATCGTCAAAGAAGGGGGGTAAAGGCAGCCAGGTGGGGGCTGGCTGAGGGCAGGTAGGGGTTGGTGGGACAGATGTCTTACCTTGCTTGTCTCCTGTCAACACCCACACTTTGATGTCTCCCCTTTTGAGAAGCTGGATGGTTTCGGGAACCCCATCTTGCAGTTTGTCCTCGATAGCCGTGGCCCCCAAGAGCTGAGAGAGGAAGACCAAGATGAGGCAATGATGGAACTCTAGCTCATAGCTGTCAACTTACAGATTTGAAAATAAGGGACCAGCAGCCTCGGAAATAAGGGATCAGCAGCCAAAACAAGGGATTTTCAGAGTGCTGGTATGTTCGACTTCTGAGCCCCTCTGAGCCAAAGGCAGAAAGCCCAGCCAGCAGCCAAACGAAGCCTCAAGCGGTGGTTCCCACAGCGCAGCAACCCGGCAAAGGGGACGCAGCAAGGAAAACCACCGTCCCCTCTCCGCTGGGAAGCGCTGAGCAAAGGCGAGTCCCCAGGCAACGCGGCCGATTTGATCGGCACAAGGCATGCAAGCGCCACCCCCCAGTCGTTCTCAGACTCCTTATTGGGTGAGCAACGCAGCCAAGCAACACAGTTGGAGCCTCCCTCCTCCCTGGCCGGCAGGGAGGGAGGGAGGGAGAGGAGCTGCGTCCTTTGAAACCCGGGAAATTTAAGGGACATCATCAATAAGGGACAGCAGTGGGACACAGCGCTGGGATAAGGGACTGTCCTGCCAAACAAGGGACGCTTGACAGCTATGCTCTAGCTAACCCAAAAACCTTTTGCCTCCAGCTCCTGCCTCGCTCGTAATACCAGACTCCAACAGGAGCGCGTGGGATGGAACGGAACGTGGGACGTTTCAGGAGGGGGGAAGTAGCCGGGTCAACCGCAAAGCAGTTGGCTGCCATCATCCGACTTCGCTTTGCTCCTCCCTCCCTCCTGACTTGACCCCCAACAACTGATCTGCAATAGCTAGCCTTGAGACCAAATTTCTGGGTGGGGTGGGGAGGTTGAAAGGGGAAAATTGTGGGCTTGATGTGAATGATTTTTGGACCGGGGGAGGTTGAGGTTTCCTTTATTTGTTAATTAGTGGCTCTGAGTATCGCTTTGTCTATTTTTCTGAATACCTTGGTTCTCAAATGCCTTGGTACTCAAACGCCTTGGTTCTCTCATTTGAGAGAGGTGATTACTAGATCGTTCTTGTTGTTATTGATATTATATGGGCTGCTATACGTCTGGAATTTCCCAGACACATCCGGGATTCATCGGTTGAATATTGCATCCGGGCTGAATTTTTGAAAATTGGTTCAACTGTCTGGGGGAAACCCAGACAGCCCATACTGGAAGTGTTGGGGTTTTATACGGCCTAGGACCCTCGTACCTATGGGACCGCCTCTCCTGGTATCCCCCACAGAGGAACTTACAGTCTTCAAACAAAAACATCTTGAAGGTCCCAGGCCACAGAGAGGTTAGGCTGGCCTCAACTAGAGCCAGGGCTTTTTCGGCTGTGGCTCCAATCTGGTGGAACGCTCTGTCACAAGAGACCAGGGCCCTGGGGGACTTGACATCTTTCCGCAGGGCCTGCAAGACAGAGCTGTTCCACCAGGCCTTTGGCCAGGGCGCAGCCTGACTCCCTCCTTTGGCAATCTTCCCAGAACTTCACAGTGGATAGCCCAATGGTTGCCATCAATTTGATTTGGAGTAATTTTATAATGAAATGATTTTAGAATGTTGTATTAATTTATTGTTGTTAGCCGCCTTGAGCCCGGCTTTGGCTGGGGAGGGTGGGATATAAACAATTATTATTATTATTATTATTATTATTATTATTATTATTATTATGTTTTGCAAATTTCCTAAAAAATAGCTCCCAAACTTCAGGTGGTTTTTTTTTTTGGGGGGGGGAGATTTTGCAAAAAGGGCAAGAAAAGGAAAAAAAAAAGCTCAGCAACTTTGGCCAAAAGGAAAGCTCAAAAACTTTTGTGCCTGGATTGTCACTTTCGGAAATATGGCAACCCTATTATATTATGTATTTTGGGGGTTTTATATTGTGGTTTTATGCTGCGGACCACCCTGAGACCTGTGGGGGTACAGCAGTACACAAATTTTTAATAGTAGTGACAGTAATGGTGATAATAATAAATAATAATAAACAATAACAATGACATTTGACACCCTGTTTCTAGAAAGGGAAGTCCGGCCGCAGGAGAAACCTTTTGCTGACCAAAGGAGATCTTACCCTGAGATCCTTCTCAATCTCCTCGTAAACCTGGTCCAGTTCTTGGGCTCGATTCTGCAGCAAGACGCTGGCAGCGTGGTGTTTCTTACTCCACAGGGAAAACTCGCTCTCGCCCACATCTCTCGTCGCCACGCACAGAGTCCTCAGCGTCTCGGCCGCGAAAGTCTAGGAGAGGCGAAAGCAGAGACTGCTGGGAAGATGGATTTCCGCAGAAGGGGGCAGCATGGCGTAGCTGGGAGTCATTTGGATTCTGTGTCCAGGGCGGCTGTCTACCAGCTCCATCTGGTACACAGGATGAGACCCTCTCTGCCCGCAGACTGTCTGGCCAGAGTGGTGCATGCTCTGGTTATCCCCTGCTTGGACTACTGCCATGCGCTCTCCGTGGGGCTACCTTTGAAGGTGACCTGGAAACTGCAACTAATCCAGAATGCGGCAGCTAGACTGGTGATTGGGAGCGGCCGCCGAGACCACATAACACCGGTCCTGAAAGACCTACATTGACTTCCAGGACGTTTCAGAGCACAATTCAAAGTGTTGGTGCTGACCTTCAAAGCCCTAAATGGCCCAGTAGATCTGAAGGGGCGTCTCCACCCCCATCATCCAGCCCGGACACTGAGGTCCAGCTCTGAGGGCCTTCTGGCGGTTCCCTCCCTGTGAGAAGCGAGATTACAGGGAACCAGGCAGAGGGCCTTCTCGGTGGTGGTACCCTCCCTGTGGAACGCCCTTCCATCAGATGTGAAGGGAATAAACAACTATCTAACTTTTAGAAGACATCTGAAGGCAGCCCTCTTTAGGGAAGTTTTTAATGTTTGACGTTTTAATGTATTTTTAATCGCTAGGACTGGGACATATCCCTGTCTAAAATCCTGAAGGACAGCTGCTGCCAGCCAGTGTCAACAACATTGAACTAGACGGACCAGTGGTCTGACTCTGTCAAAGGCATCTTCCTATGTTCCCTTTAGTCACCACCATGAGGAATAGAATCTTACTTTAGCTTTGCGGGAAGGACCTAAGTGAGCTTCAATATTTCAGTTTAGGGCAGGTGGAATTCTGGTGGCAATGTTTTGTTTCCCTCTCAAATAAACAGCCTCGTCCATCAGCTACAAGTCTGTGAGTGGATTCATTTTTACATTCACATTCCTTTGAGGAGCTCAAAGGAGATCTCCTCCCCCCCTATTTTATTCTCACAAATTTGTGAGGGAGAGGGAGTTGACTTGAGAGCCAGTGTGGTGTAGTGGTTAGGAGCGGTAGACTCGTAATCTGGGGAACCGGGTTCGCGTCTCTGCTCCTCCACATGCAGCTGCTGGGTGACCTTGGGCCAGCCACACTTCTCTGAAGTCTCTCAGCCCCACTCACCTCACAGAGTGTTTGTTGTGGGGGAGGAAGGGAAAGGAGATTGTTAGCCGCTTTGAGACTCCTTAAAAGGTAAAGGTAAAAGGACCCCTGACCATTAGGTCTAGTCGTGGCAGACTCTGGGGTTGCGGCGCTCATCTCGCTTTACTGGCTGAGGGAGCCGGCGTACAGCTTCCGGGTCATGTGGCCAGCAGGACTAAGCCGCTTCTGGTGAACCAGAGCAGTGCACGGAAATGCCGTTTACCTTCCCGCCAGAGCGGGACCTACTTATCTACTTGCACTTTGAGGTGCTTTCAAACTGCTAGGTTGGCAGGAGCAGGGACCGAGCAACGGGAGCTCAATGGGATTCGAACCGCCAACCTTCTGATCGGCAAGTCCTAGGCTCTGTGGTTTAACCCACAGCGCCACCCGCTGAGACTCCTTCGGGTAGTGATAAAGCGAGATATCAAATCCAAACTCCTCTTCTTCTTCTTGAGGTCAGCCAGCCAGCTGGGAATTCGAACCCTGGCTGTCCAGATCGTAGTCCGACACTCGGACCACTAAGTCACACCAGCTTCCACCCGCTTGCGAAGACTTACGTCCAGAGCCTTGACGGTGCATCCTTCAGTCACACGGTCCCTGTGGAGTCTCTCCAGGATTACAGTGTCCGCCCCTTTGGTGTAAAGTTTGATATGGCCTTCAGGGTCCCGCACTGTGGGGTGGAGAAACAAAAAACCCTTAAGTTGAGAGAGAGAGAAAGAGAGAGAGAGAGAGAGAGAGAGAGAGAGAGGAGGAGGAGGAGGAGAGAGGCATCATCTGTTTACCAAAGGTGGCAAACCTCAGACCGTCCCGGATGTTCCTGGACTCCATCTCCCATCATCCCTGACCGTTGGGGCTAATGGGAGTTGTAGTCTGGCAACATCCAGAAGGATGAAGTTTCCCATCCGTGAAAATGTGCTTGGACTACTGCCATGCGCTCTATGTGAGGCTACCTTTGAAGGTGACCCGGAAACTACATTTAATCCAGAATGCGGCAGCCAGACTGGCAACTGGGAGCAGCCGCCGAGACCACATAACACCAGTCCTGAAAGGCCTACCATATTTTTTGCTCTATAAGACCCACTTTTTCCCTCCTAAAAAGTAAGGGGAAATGTGTGTGTGTCTTATGGAGCGAAGGCAGGCTGCGCAGCTATCCCAGAAGCCAGAACAGCAAGAGGGATTGCTGCTTTCACTGCGCAGCGATCCCTCTTGCTGTTCTGGCTTCTGAGATTCAGAATATTTTTTTTCTTGTTTTCCTCCTCCCAAAACTAGGTGCGTCTTGTGGTCTGGTGCGTCTTATAGAGCGAAAATATGGTACACTGGCTCCCAGGATGTTTCTGAGCACAATTCAAAGTGTTGGTGTTGACCTTGAAAGCCCTAAACAGCCCAGTATCCCTGAAGAAGCGTCTCCACCCCCATCGTTCAGCCTGGACACCGGGGTCCATCTCCTGAGGGCCTTCTGGTGGTTCCCTCCCTGTGAGAAGTGAGGTTGCAGGGAACCAGGCAGAGGGCCTTCTTGGTGGTGGCGCCCGCCCTGTGGAGTGCCCTCCCTTCAGATGTCAAGGACCCTTATGGATTTCCATATGGGACAGCGGCCGATGATTTTCAGGGTCCCCTTTTCCAACTCTACGATTCTGTGATTATGGGCCCACAAAACACTGACCCACAATGGACATCCGTTTGCGGACGCTGTTGAAGTCCAGAAGGGCCAGCACCTTGTAGGTTCGTTCCACTCCGAGCTCGCTGATGGTGACCGTGTCCTGCGTTCGAGACAGGAAGACATAGCCCAGGTTCCTGGCCGCAGTCACCAGGGCTTCCTCGTCTGGCGAAGCGGCTTGGTAGACCAGCTGATCTATGAGAAATTCGGGAGGGAGGAGAGCAGATGGTCATTGCCAGAATCACCCCAGCCCCTTTTGCCCAGATCGATCACAAATCCATGAGGCTGGATAATGTCTTTCTTCTTCTTTTTTTACAAAAAACATTCCCCCCCCCCAAATTTATTTATTGGGTTTTTCAGACTGGAATTTTACAACATAGAAACTACCATTTGTTGTTGTTGTTAAGTCGTTTAGTGGTGTCCTCCTCTTCGTGACCCCCTGGACCAGAGCACGCCAGGCCCTCCTGTCTTCCACTGCCTCCCGCAGTTTGGTCAGACTCATGTTTGTAGCTTCGAGAACACTGTCCCACCATCTCGTCCTCCGTCGTCCCCTTCTCCTTGTGCCCTCCATCTTTCCCAACATCAGGGTCTTTCCCAGGGAGTCTTCTCTTCTCCTGAGGTGGCCAAAGTCTTGGAGCCTCAGCTTCAGGATCTGTCCTTCCAGTGAGCACTCAGGGCTGATTTCCTTCAGAATGGAGAGGTTGGATCTTCTTGCAGTCCATGGGACTCTCAAGAGTCTCCTCCAGCACCACAATTCAAAAGCATCCATTCTTCGGCGATCAGCCTTCTTTATGGTCCAGCTCTCACTTCCATACATCACTACTGGGAAAACCAGAGCTTTGACTATACAGACCTTTGTTGGCAAGGTGATGTCTCTGCTTTCTAAGACGCTGTCTAGGTTTGCCATCGCCTTTCTCCCAAGGAGCAGGCGTCTTTTAATTTCGTGATTGCTGTCACCATCTGCAGTGATCATGGAGCCCAAGAAAGTAAAATCTCTCACTGCCTCCATTTCTTCTCCTTCTATTTGCCAGGAGGTGATGGGCCCGGTGGCCATGATCTTCGTTTTTTTGACGTTGAGCTTCAGACCATATTTTGCGCTCTCCTCTTTCACCCTCATTAAAAGGTTCTTTAATTCCTCCTCACTTTCTGCCATCAAGGTTGTGTCATCTGCACATCTGAGGTTGTTGATATTTCTTCCGGCAATCTTAATTCCGGCTAGGGATTCATCCAGCCCAGCCTTTCGCATGATGAATTCTGCATATAAGTTAAATAAGCAGGGAGACAAAATGCCGCCTTGCCGTACTCCTTCTCTTCTCCTGAGGTGGAACAACCAATCAGTTGTTCCATATCCAGTTCTAACTGTAGCTTCTTGTCCCACATAGAGATTTCTCAGGAGACAGATGAGGTGATCAGGCACTTCCATTTCTTTAAGAACTTGCCATAGAGCCATTCATTTCCTGGCAGGGGGTTGGACTCGATGGCCCTTGTGGTCTCTTCCAACTCTATGATTCTATGATTCTATGATTCATTCCAATGGATCTGGTTTTTGTTTTGTTTTTACATATATTTGTGACTTCTGTGATTTGTCCCCACAAAACACTTCATCGCAGTTTCTTCCTATCTATTCAAAGGGCCTCTGCTGCACGATACCAAATGTAATAATTCACTGATCAATTTATCTATGTACTGGCTCACTGAGAAAACTTCAGAAATTCATATAGACCTGTGAGCTCAGCTACTCAGCAGCCCCTCTGCCTGAGGGATAATCCCTGGCCTCCTGATACCTGAGTGCCAGACAGGTAGCCATTCCAGAAATAACAAACCCAGATGAAGACAAACCCAGATTCACTTGGCTAGGAAACAGGGAAATGTAAATATCTCTTTTGTTACACTTGATGATCTTTTTCAGCTTCTGCCTCCTGGTAGAAGGTACAGGGTTATAAAGACTAGGACTAGTCGCCTAAGAAGCAATTTTTATCCAAATGCGGTTTTGGTTTTAAACGCAGTGTAAGGTAGTCTCTGTGGGAGTGTATATTATTTAATTATTGGGTATCAGAGTTTTTAGGGGGTTAAGCAGGCTGGGATAGCTGGGATAGCAGGGTTGTTGGTTTCTGAATGTCTGGGACAATGACAATAAAGATTATCGTATCGTTTCATATTGATGGGTTTTTGGTGGAGGGCAAGGGGAACCCTGGGGCAGGGTCCAGGATGCTCAGATTATGGCCACCAGACCTCCCCTTTCATGATGTAACCGTGATGTATGAGTGATGTAGTTTGGAGGGGGATGTAACATGGGGATTAGCAGCTAATAAAAGTTTGGGGGCTCTTATGTTTCGGGTTTCCATCTTGTTCTACCTGGTGGCAGGTGGGAGTCCTGTCGCAACAGTCTTCAATAAAGACCAAGCTGACTGGCTGCTGTTTCGCTCTGGTATTCCTGGCTGGTGTCCTTGTTTTTTGGTCCAGGGGAGCTCTCAGATTTCTCCATTAACAGCACCCACAAATTTCGGCTCCAGGGCCTAGGAAACCCATGGTTGCGGGGCCAACCAAACCCCTGGCTCAACGTTTCTGCTGAACTTTGCATTACAAAAGCAACAGAATTGCCATTCAAAACAGAAACAAAAGGGGCAGTGTCCGTAAAACGCGCTGCAAACATTTCCTCTTCTGGCTGCAAAACAAATGTCTTTCTCCACCGCAGCCGGGACCAAATCCCATCTCGTTGCCAGGCAGAGGTGCCGCCCTGCATTTTTCCCGTTAATGACTTAACGGGTCACGCAATGGAATTAGCTCGACAAGGAAAGGATCTGCTTACATTGGGCTGAGTACAATAATTAAAAGTTTTAAAAACACAAACAAATCCTTAGTATCAAGCTGTGGTTTCTGGCATCCATCCAGATTCCTGTGGGTATTGTCATGGGAAAGTAAGGATAACAGCACCGCTCAGGTGTCAGAGAAGCTGAAACAACAGCTAGCGAGAGCCAGAAATCTTCCAGAGACATGCACTTCCTCAAAGAGGATTCTAGTCCTCATTATTCTATGACTTTGTTTACTTCCTGGTAGGGTATGGAACGAGCTGCACATTATATCCCATTTCAACCTTCCTGACCCTCATTCATAGACCTAGAGTTTATTTCACACTAGGGTTTATCTGAGCAGGGAATTGCACCCCAGTTCCGCCTTGCTGGGGGACGCGGGTGGCGCTGTGGGTTAAACCACAGAGCCTAGGACTTGCCGATCAGAAGGTTGGCGGTTCGAAACTACCCGACACGGTTTGAGCTCCCATTGCTCGGTCCCTGCTCATGCCCACCTAGCAGTTCGAAAGCACGTCAAAGTGCAAGTAGATAAATAGGTACCACTCCAGCGGGAAGGTAAACGGCGTTCCCGTGCACTGCTCTGGTTCGCCAGAAGCGGCTTAGTCCTGCTGGCCACATGACCTGGAAGCTGTACGCCGGCTCCCTCGGCCAGTAAAGCGAGATGAGCACCGCAACCCCAGAAACGGTCACGAATGGACCAAATGGTCAGGGGTCCCTTTACCTTTACCTTACTCAGCCTTGCTGGCATTCAGGCAATTTTTAAAAAAATGCAGTATAAACACCGACAGTTGGGAAACACTGGCCTGCGAGCGCTCCAGTTGGAGAACAGCCTTTCCCAAAGGTGTCGTGGGCTTTGAAGACACTCGAACTCAGGACGCAAGGGAGAAACGTGCTAAGAGGAAGGCACACTTGGCAAACCCTCACCGGGGTCAACTCCAGCCTGGAAACCAATGTCCCCACTGTGGAAGGACGTGTGGGTCCAAAACTGGCCTCTACAGTCACTTACTAAAACCGTGTTTATGGAAGATCTTACTCGGCTACGAGGGACCGGCAAAGAAATTCTTTGCACGCTTGGGTGAAACATTCTCCTTCTCATGAAACATTCTCATGGAGTCTCCTTCTTTGGAGGTCTTTAAGCAGAGGCTTGACAACCATATGTCAGGAGTGCTCTGATGGTGTTTCCTGCTTGGCAGGGGGTTGGACTCGATGGCCCTTGTGGTCTCTTCCAACTCTAGGATTCTATGATTCTCACGAAAACACGCACGCCTTTTGACCTTTTCAGGGCCTTCTCAGTGGTGGCGCCCTCCCTGTGGAACGCCTTCCCGTCAGATGTCGAGGAGATAAACAATTATCTGACTTTTAGAAGACACCTGAAGGCGGCCCTGCTTAGGAAAGTTTTAAACGCTTGCTGTTTTATTACACTTTTATATTAGTTAAAAGCAGCCACTCACTCTCTTTCTCCTCAACCATGACGGTGTGGCAGATTGCCAGGAGACGCATGAATTCCTTCACCATGGGGTCGTCGTTTCGTCGGATGTTTGCCAGGAGCTGCTGGTCGTAAAATTCCAGCTTACTATCCAAGTACTTGTTCCACTTCAAATCAGTCTCCTGGAGAGGGGAAGAAGTGAAGTTAAGAGGTTAATGACGAGGAAGAACCCTGGGGAAGCTGCAAACCATCAGATTCCATCTTCACACACACTCAGGTCAGAAACAACAACAATTTATTATTTATACCCCACCCATCTGGCTGGGTTTCCCCAGCCACTCTGGGCGGCTTCCAACAGAATATATTTAAAACACGATAAAACATTAAAAACTTCCCTAAACAGGACTGCCCTCAGATGTCTTCTAAAAGTCAGATAGTTGTTTATCTCCTTGACATCTGAAAGGAGGGCGTTCCACAGGGTTGGCGCCACCACCAAGAAGGCCCTCTAACCCTGTAACCTCACTTCTCGCAGGGAGGGAACCACCAAAAAGCCCTCGGAGCTGGACCTAAAGTGTCTGGGCTGAACGATGGGGGTGGAGACGCTCCTTCAAGGATTCTGGGCAAAGGCCGTTTAGGGCTTTCAAGGTCAGCACCAACACTTTGAATTGTGCTCGGAAACGTCCTGGGAGCCAATGTAGGTCTTTCAAGACCGGTGTTATGTGGTCTCAGCAGCCGCTCCCAGTCCCCAATCTAGCTGCCTCATTCTGGATTAGTTGTAGTTTCCAGGTCACCTTCAAAGGCAGCCCCGTGAAGAGCGCATGGCAGGAGTCCAAGCGGGAGATAACCAGAGCATGCACCACTCTAGCCAGACAGTCTGTGGGCAGGGAGGGTCTCATCCTGCGCACCAGATGGAGCTGCCCTGGGCACAGAATTGACCTGCGCCTCCATGGACAGCGGTGAGTCCAAAATGACCCCCAGGCTGCGGCACCTGGTCCTTCGGGGGCACAGTTACCCCATTCAGGACCAGGGAATCCTCCACACCTGCCCCCCCGTTCCCCAGAAACAGTCCTTCTGTCTTGTCAGGATTCGACCTCAATCTGTTGGCCGCCATCCATCCTCCAACCGCCTCCAGACACTCACACAGATATGCAGCTGCTCGTAAACTTTTGGAGAAGAACGTTTCCACACTGTGGGCCTTGTGGTAAGAGAAGATTCCCACACTCCAGAAGTCCAATATGTCAATAGCTCCCATGTGCACAGACCTCTCTCATGTGGCAACAATGGCTCGGTTAGCACATAATGCTAAGCCATGGTTTGCTTAGCAAACAGCAGGTTAACCAGGGTTTGCTTCCCAGGCAGTCTTGCTTCCTGTTTTGTCGTTCGGGGCACGACGTTCAAACAATACCTGGCAAACTGTTGACAGCAAACCATGGTTAAGCTGCTGGGCTCACATGCCATGAGAAACCATGGTTTTAATAAACCATGGAATGAGAAACCCTGGTTTGGGGTGCAATCATAAAGCAAACCAATCTCTTGAGGAACTCATGTAATTTACAGCAAGAATATGCAACTTACCATGGACTTGTCTTGGGCGCTGTTCTGCGAACCTGCAAATATTTCCAAAAGGAAGAATCAGAAATCAGGAAGACCAAAATGTTAATAAGGAATGGGGGGAAAACTATAACTTATCTTAAAAACCATTGTAAAACGGTTAAAACGGTTAGCAGAATTGAAAATATCACTTGTAGTTTAATGGCGAATTTTGGACACAACGGAGAGGTGAAAAGATTCTGAATCATCGTAAAAGATGAGGAAATGATTCGCAACAGGACCCAAAAAAGGGGAAGAGGAGGGAAGTCTGGGAGATTCCTCGGAATCTTGTTTTGAAGTTGTAAGTTGGACTTTAAAATTTGAATTTGAAAAACCAAATAAATGATTTTTTTAAAAAAGAGTGTGCAAAAGCTACCCTGGCGCACAAAAGGTTAAAAAAAATGCATTTGTCGCCCTGCCCATTCTGAAGCTTGCCTAGAAAGAAATGTAGGACTTTTTCCTAAATCCAAGTGAGATCCCAATGGGACTTTACCATATATCACCCCGTTGATACAACATTTCTTGAAGGTCATGATGTTCTGGGTCAATGTCCCCGTCTTATCCGAGAAGACGTATTCTATCTGCCCCAGCTGGTCGTTCAGACTGGTGCTCCGAGCTTTCGCTGGCATGTCCTTCGGAGCATAGTACATTTCCCTGTCCCAGTTGATGAAACAACTGTTGACCAGGTATATGAATTCAAACCTGCGCCAGGGAGAAAAAAATCCACAATCACTGAACAGCCAAAGAAGACTTTTGTGGCTTGTGGAGCAATGCTGGAACTACCTACTGAACATCAGAATGGTCCTCCTAGCTTGTGGACTCCCCTTCTCTTTCCTTGGAGGTTTCAAAGCAGAGGTCCTGACCTGGATGCTTTGGTGGGGTTCGACTAGATGAACCTTGGGGTCCCTTCCAATTCTACAATTCTACGATTCTGCAATCAGGGCCTTTCTAAATCCAGCATCCAGTTGTCACTGTTGCCACTCTCCCACGGTCTTCTGGCAGTTCCCTCACTTCAAGAAGCGAAGCTACAGGGAACCAGGCAGAGGGCCTTCTTGGTGGTGGCACCCGCCCTGGGGAACGCCCTCCCAGCAGATGTCAAGGAAATACAGTGGTGCCCCTCAAGACGAATGCCTCGCAAGACGAAAAACCCGCTAGACGAAAGGGTTTTCCGTTTTGGAGGCGCTTCGCAAGACGAATTTCCCTATGGGCTTGCTTTGCAAGACGAAAATGTCTTGCGAGTTTTTCCGACTCCCCCCCTTTCCCCCCCTTTTTCTAAGCCGCTAAGCCGCTTATCCGCTTATCCGCTAAGCCGCTAAAAGCCGCCAAGCCGCTAATAGCGCTAATCTGCTAAGCCGCTAATGGGCTTGCTTCGCAAGACGAAAAAACCGCTAGATGAAGAGACTCGTGGAACGGATTCTTTTCGTCTTGCGAGGCACCACTGTAAACTATTGTCTGACTTTCAGAAGACATCTGAAGGCAGCCCTGTTTAGGGAAGTTTTTAACGTTTGATGTTTTATCGTGTTATTAATATTCTGTTGGGAGCCGCCCAGAGTGGCTGGGCGATGGCCGAATTTTCACAGGAGAAATGTTGGAGGGGATGGAATAGGACGTCCCTATTTTCATGGGAGAAACATTGGAGGGGATGGAATAGGACGTCCCCATTTTCAGGGGAGAAACGTTGGAGGGGATGGAATAGGACGTCCCTATTTTCAGGGGAGAAACGTTGGAGGGGATGGAATAGGACGTCCCTCTTTTCAGGGGAGAAACGTTGGAGGGGATGGAATAGGACGTCCCTATTTTCATGGGAGAAACATTGGAGGGGATGGAATAGGACGTCCCCATTTTTAGGGGAGAAACATTGGAGGGGATGGAATAGGACATCCCCATTTTTAGGGGAGAAACATTGGAGGGGTGGAATAGGACATCCCCATTTTTAGGGGAGAAACATTGGAGGGGTGGAATAGGACGTCCCTATTTTCATGGGAGAAACATTGGAGGGGACGGAATAGGGCATCCCTCTTTTTGTGGAAGAAACATTGGAGGGGATGTGGCACAACTCAGTTCCTGTACCACCCTTCAGTCTGTGGGGACCTTGCTGCGACTGACTAAGGAGCTATCCAACGAGGAACGTTATGCTCCCAGGAAAAGTGGTATACAGTGGTACCTTCAGACCACAGATGCTTCAGGTTACAGATGCTTCAGGTTACAGACTCCACTAACCCATAAATAGTACCTTGGGTTAAGAACTTTGCTTCAGGATGGGAACGGAAATCGCGTGGCGGCAACAGAAGGCACTATTAGCTAAAGTGGTCTTCAGGTTAAGAACGGTTTCAGGTTAAGAACGGACCTCCGGAACGAATTAAGTTCTTAACCCGAGGTACCAGTGTACAATGATCGTGCCGATTTTAATACCTCGTAGTACAGACGACACCTATATCAGACACCTCTTAGCTGACAAAGAGACCGAAATCAACAGGCCTGTGGCAAAGTACTGTTACATTGCAACAAGAGTAAGATGAGCAATGATGTCAGCAACGGAGTTTAAATTGTAAACATCGAAGGAACGATAATAAACAGTAGTGACATTTGAATTGAATTTTTAAAACCTTAAAAGCCGAAACTTGGTCATAAATATAAGCACCAATTCTGTGAATTGGCTATATTTCCACTGTTATATGTAGCTCAATACTACTTATAATGTCATATTTTTATAAACTGTTTTCTGGTCATTGACCGTATTAAAGATATTTGATTTTGAATGGAATTGTAGAGTTTCCAGCGGCTGTAGAGTCCAACCCGCATTGTCCTCGTTGGCTGACCCTATACTCCCGCCAACCAGTCAATATGGGCCCACAAGTGAGACAGTCCATGCTGAGACACGGTCCTCTTGTGCCTCTCCGATCACAGCCGCCCGAGGAAGAGGAGGAGGCTGACGACTTACGTGATGAGCATAGACATGGGGATGACCAGGCTGAGGAGGATGAGGAAGCCCCAGAAGGCAAAGAAGGCGTACTGGATGGAGCTTGTGGTGCTGTAGAAAGCAAAGAGGTAGGCGTGCTGTTCCCGGAACCTCTCAGCAGAGACTCCGGAGCCGACCGCCAGCCCGAAGGAGATGAGGAAGAGTGAGGTGGTGATCTGCAGAGAGAAGCGAAGAAGGGTCAGCCCTTCGTGGGGAGAAGACTCTGGGCCAGCCACTCCCAACTCCAGACCCTCCAAGCCCCCCCAGTTTTCCCCTCCAAGCCCCCCAGTTTTCCAAGGACAGTCCCGGATTTACAGAAGCTGCCCCAGTTTCTGATTTTATCCTCACCCTCCCAACTGTACGACCTGGGTTATGAAGGCGCCCAAAAGACGTTAAAGCAAAGATTATGGGATAATGCACACAGTGACTTGCGATCACGATCACACGCAGTCTGTAGTCCGCTGGCAGTAGGGGTGCAATATGGGCCTGTCTTTAAGTTAACACCTTACATTGAAAACCTGACAGTACCAAACTATCGAAGGCTTTTCACCAAAGCCAGACTAAACGTCTTTCCTTCTGCAGTGTTGAGAGGAGTTCCCTGCCAGGACAGACTTTGCTCGTTTATGGAATCAATGCTCAAGACATTGATTCCATAAAACACATTTTGTTGCATTGTGCAAAATATGAGCAAGCCAGGGTTGAACTGATATTACCCTTGCTGGTACCTTTCCCGGGAAAATCAGAGGCTCACTATGTCAGGTTCCTATTGGAAGACCGGACAAATGCTAGAACATTAGCAGTGGCCAAGTTTTTATCGGTGGTTGCAAGAACCAATGATCCCTATCTTTTGAACAAAATGCTTGTTTAACCTGGAGGTAGGCTGTCTGAATTGTGTATTGCTTGGTAACGATTTGTTGGGTCTCTGGACCGTAATAAAGATTGATGATGATGATGATGATTTTATCCTGGAATGTCCCACTTTTCCTTAGGACGTCACTATTTCCATTGGCAAATAATTGGGCGTTTGGTAGGACGTCCCTATATTCACTGGGGAAATGTGGGATATAGCGATTCATGATAAATTAACATGTGCTATTAAGGTAAGAGGGAGAATACACCAGAGAAATGATTCTGAGGAGATATGGAACGTGTTCGTAGAATTTCTACTGTTAAAACGGAAAAGGGGTCAAACTGTCGCAAGAGGTGTTGAAATTTTGGGAGGTTGGATAGTTACAACAGAATGGTCTCGGTGGTGGAATGCACATTTTTATTCTTCTTTATTTATGATTATTACTTTGTAAAAAGAAGAAGAAAGAAGAGAAGAGAAGAGAAGAGAAGAGAAGAGAAGAGAAGAGAAGAGAAGAGAAGAGAAGAGAACTTCCAGCTCCCATGGGTGAGGAGATAGACACAAATATCAGGGAGGGACAGCCAAATATTTTTACCAGTAGCACCAAGCGATCCATCAGATGGCTGAGTTTGGTCTTCTTCAACTTGATTTTCCCACAGTTTTTCATGATTTTGGAATCGAAGCCTGCGGGGGAGAGATGTTTGAATACAATTCTCTGATGAAAATAGGGACGTCCTATTCCATCCCCTCCAACGTTTCTCCTGTGAAAATAGGGACGTCCTATTCCATCCCCTCCAATGTTTCTCCCCTGAAAATAGGAACGTCCTATTCCATCCCCTCCAACGTTTCTCCCGTGAAAATAGGGACATCCCATTCCATCCCCTCCAACGTTTCTCCCATGAAAATAGGGACGTCCTATTCCATCCCCTCCAAAGTTTCTCCCCTGAAATATGGACGTCCTATTCCATCCCCTCCAACATTTGTCCTGTGAAAATTGATTGCAAAACTAATGAAATGTATAAACTTGAAAAGTAAAAAATGAAAACTTAAAAAACAAAGAGAGGATGCAGAAGGCTGGAGAGGAGGGAGGCCAAAAGGCAGAGATGAGTTTGGCTGGGGAAGAGGCACAAGCATCTCCCCTCTTTCTGTGACAACCTAGAACCAGGAGAGGCATGAAAAGGGCGGAGGAGACGTTGGCTGCATTCAGGTGCAGTCTCCGATTGCTTGGGAAAAGCCCTGGGGAGGAGGCAGGGACTTTTGATTTCCGCAACTGATGTTCATGGAGGAAAGAGGTGCTCTGCTCATTAGGCCTGACATTCAGCCAAGTCTGTGGAGGTTGTGTTTTTGCGAACTCCGTCTTTGCACTGTGCAACTCCAACTCCAAGAAAGCAGGTAGCGCTTGTGACTTTGGGAGCACTCTAGCAAGCTCATTGGGATGCGAATGGCGCTGTGGGTTAAACCACAGAGCCTAGGACTTGCCGATCAGAAGGCTGGCGGTTCGAATCCCCACAACGGGGTGAGCTCCCGTTGCTCGGTCCCTGCTCCTGCCAACCTAGCAGTTCGAAAGCACCTCAAAGTGCAAGTAGATAAATAGGCACCGCTCCGGCGGGAAGGTCAACGGCGTTTCCGTGCGCTGCTCTGGTTCGCCAGAAGCAGCTTAGTCCTGCTGGCCACATGACCCGGAAGCTGTACGCCGGCTCCCTCGGCCAGTAAAGCGAGATGAGCGCCGCAACCCCAGAGTTGGCCACGACTGGACCTCATGGTCAGGGGTCCCTTTACTTTTTAGCATGCTCAGTGGAAGAGTGGAAATGGACGATGGGAGTTGTAGTCCCACAATGATAATTATAATAATTAATAATAATTTGCAGGGCGGGACTTTGGCTACCTCGGACCAACACATCTACTTCTTTCTCCTGTGTGTGTCAAGAAACCGTGTCAAACCGGCTCGTAATCTTTCCTAAACTGCCTCCGAATTGCTGCTGCTGTTAACCGGCGTGGCCAGAGATCTTTCATGAGATTAGGCATCACTAAAGGCCTTGGGGAAACTGGTACGGCGAGTTTCTTAATGCTTCCTGCTTTCAGAAGTCAGCCCAGGGCAGAGGGTTGAGAAGGGAAAAGGAGGAGGAAGAATAGAGCCTTTATGTTGCGGAATTTCGGCACAGGAAAAGGCGTTTCGGCAACGTCTGTTGCAATGCTCAGCTCAGGATAGGCACACCGACATTGTAGCATCGCCAGGGCCCTAACTTTATATATGTTGTTGTTGTTTAGTCGTTTAGTGGTGTCCGCCTCTTCGTGACCCCCTGGACCAGAGCACACCAGGCCCTCCTGTCTTCCACTGCCTCTTGCAGTTTGGTCAAACTCATGCTGGCAGCTTCAAGAACACTGTCCCACCATCTCGTCCTCTGTCGTCCCCTTCTCCTTGTGCCCTCCATCTTTCCCAACATCAGGGTCTTTTCCAGGGAGTCTTCTCTTCTCATGAGGTGGCCAAAGTCTTGGAGTCTCAGCTTCAGGATCTGTCCTTCCAGTGAGCACTCAGGGCTGATTTCCTTCCGAATGGAGAGGTTGGATCTTCTTGCAGTCCATGGGACTCTCAAGAGTCTCCTCCAGCACCAGAATTCAAAAGCATAAATTCTTCGGCGATCAGCCTTCTTGATGGTCCAGCTCTCACTTCCATACATCACTACTGGGAAAACCAGAGCTTTAACTATACGGACCTTTGTTGGCAAGGTGATGTCTCTGCTTTTTAAGATATATATAAAGTATTTCTGTACTTTCACAAAATATCAGGGCTGGGCGTAGATTGTAGCCAACTACGCTCAACTCACAGCAAACCCTTTGAAATAAATGCATCTAAGTTAGCCGTGTCCATTCATTCCTACTCTGCGTAGGGACGAGGGGGAGAATCTGGATGGGGGCAAATCTAGCAAATTCTCCCTTTCTGAAACGAAGTGAGATCTGCCCCTCCTTTTGAAATTTGCGCCAATCCGAATTTTGCGATGCACCTCTCCAAGCCACTGACGTTTACGAAATGTGTGTTGTTAAGAAAAAGCGTGCTTAAAAAGGAATATACCAGCATGAGCAGGAATGCCTTATATTTGCAGGAATCCCTTGCAATAAAAACTTTAAAAATCTGTACGTTGCATAACCCTCTTTTGAAGTCGGTGAGCATCGCTGCTCCCTATGGAAGTGAGTTCCACAGGTTAACTTGCACGAAGGGGTTTCTCTTAGCTGCCCTGAACCTTCCAAGGGAAGATGGGTTTTTAAGGTGGGCGTTTTCTCTGGAGAAACGTTGGAGGGGATGCAATAGGACGTCCCTATTTCCAGGGGAGAAACGTTGGAGGGGATGGAATAGGATGTCCCTCTTTCCAGGGGAGAAACGTTGGAGGGGATACAACTCCTTGTGCCAGTTGCTTTGAATATTTTGGGGACCCTCTGTGAGAAAAGCGCTGAACAAATCGAAAGCAACGAAGTAGGTAGATGAGGCCGTGCTGCAAAGGCAGGGCTCAGCTCACCTGCGTAGATGACGAGGCCATAGCAGGCCTCTGTGTTGCGCACCTTGCAGCCCCGCAGCAAGACTTTCTCACTGTCGAGGGAATATTTCTCTCCGCGCCAATCCAACGTCCCCACAAAACTGTGCATCCGGCTGTTTGGCTCCTCGCAAGTGATTACCCCTGCGGAGTTTAGAAAAAGGAGAGGCGAAAAATTAAGTTTTGTCTTTCTGCTGCCCAGAGACGCCCTCCTTCACTCTGCAACATGCAACCACTAATAATAATAATAATAATAATAATAATAATAATAATAATAATAATACAGTGGTGCCCCGCAAGACAAATGCCTCGCAAGACGGAAAACCCGCTAGACGAAAGGGTTTTCCGTTTTTCGAGGCGCTTCGCAAGACAAATTTCCCTATGGGCTTGCTTTGCATGACGAAAACGTCTTGCGAGTCTTGCGAGTTTTTTCCCTTTCCCCCCCTTTTGCTAAGCCGCTAATGGCCGTGCTTCGCAAGACGAAAAAACCGCTAGACGAAGAGACTCGCGGAACAGATTATTTTCGTCTTGCGAGGCACCACTGTAATAATAATAATAATAATTTATACCCCGCCCATCTGGCTGGGTTTCCCCAGCCACTCGGGGTGGTTCCCCACCGATCATCTTCCAAGGCCCTCCTTCGTGTGCCACCTCCTTGAGAGGTCAGGAGGGTGGCAACATGATAGCGGGGCCTTCTCTGCAATGGCTCCCCATCTGTGGAATGTTCTCCCAGGGAAGTTTGCCTGGTGCCTTCATTATACACCTTTAGGCACCAGGCAGAAACATTCCAGGCCTTTGCTTGATCTTATTGACATCCAGCACCCTTTTAGAATGTGGCTCTTTTGCGGGGGTTATTGTTTTTGCTTTGATTTTATATATTATGATCTTGTTTGTGAACCGCCCTGAGACCTCTGGGTAGAGGGCAGTGTATAAATTGAATATATTATTATAATTACCCAGACACTTAGGTTCAGTGCCAAGGGCCTTTTGGCAGTCTCCTCACTACGAGAAGCCAAGTTACAGGTAACCAGGCAGAGGGCCTCCTCGGTGGTGGCGCCCGCACTGTGGAACGCTCTCCCACCAGATGTCAAGGAGATAAAGAACTACCAGACTTTTAGAAGACACCTGAAGGCAGCTCTGTTTAGGCAATCTTTTAATATTTGATGCATTACTGTAGCTGGGGAAGCCCAGCCAGATGGGCGGGGTATAAATAAATTATTATTATTATTATTATTATTATTATTATTATTATTATTATTATTATTATTATTTGGCTATGAGTGATTGCCAAAGATGATGATGATGATGATAATGATTAGACTTAGTTGGACAAAATATTGAGTTTAAGAAAACCACAAAGCAGAAAACACACGCACACACATTTCAAGGAATCGACGATATAAAGCGCTAAACACCAGTGGAAAACTTTTGAGAACGAAAAGTTGTCGTTTAGTCGTTTAGTCGTGTCCGCCTCTTTGTGACCCCCTGGACTAGAGCACACCAGGCACTCCTGTCTTCCACTGCCTCCAGCAGTTTGGTCAAACTCATGTTGGCTGCTTTGAAAACACTGTCCCACCATCTCGTCCTCTGTCATCCCCTTCTCCTTGCGCCCTCCATCTTTCCCAACATCAGGGTCTTTTCCAGGGAGTCTTCTCTTCTCCTGAGGTGGCCAAAGTCTTGGAGCCTCAGCTTCAGGATCTGTCCTTCCAGTGAGCACTCAGGGCTGATTTCCTTCCGAATGGAGAGGTTTGATCTTCTTGCAGTCCATGGGACTCTCAAGAGTCTCCTCCAGCACCAGAATTCAAAAGCATCCATTCTTCGGTGATCAGCCTTCTTGATGGTCCAGCTCTCACTTCCATACATCACTACTGGGAAAACCAGAGCTTGAACTATACGGACCTTTGTTGGCAAGGTGATGTCTCTGCTTTTTAAGATGCTGTCTAGGTTTGTCATTGCTTTTCTCCCAAGAAGCAGGCGTCATTTAATTTCGTGGTTGCCGTCACCATCTGCAGTGATCATGGAACCCAAGAAAGTAAAGTCTCTCACTGCCTCCATTTCTTCCCTTTCTATCTGGAGCTCCTGGTGATTGACACTCACCGTCAAAGTCAGCCATGCTCCTATCGTTGGTCAACTGCTCATGTGTCACCAAGAGAGCTTGCCGGTACTTCAAGTTGGTCTCTCTGCGAAAGAAGGATGGAGAGGGAATTTATCAGTGGGGGGAAACCGCAGGCCGTTTGTGAACGATGAGCCTATTCATTTATAAAGGTAAAGGGACCCCTGACCATTAGGTCCAGTCGTGGCCGACTCTGGGGTTGCGGCGCTCATCTCGCTTTACTGGCCGAGGGAGCCGGCGTACAGCTTCCGGGTCATGTGGCCAGCAGGACTAAGCCGCTTCTGGCGAACCAGAGCAGCGCACGGAAACACTGTTTACCTTCCCGCTGGAGCAGTACCTATTTATCTACTTGCACTTTGACATGCTTTCGAACTGCTAGGTTGGCAGGAGCAGGGACTGAGCAACGGGAGCTCACCGCGTTGCGGGGATTCGAACCGCCGACCTTCCGATCGGCAAGCACAGGACACTCAGTGATTTAGACCACAACTAGACTAAAGGTAAAAGTAAATGGACCCCTGACGTTACGTCCAGTCGTGGCCGACTCTGGGGTTGCAGCGATCATCTCGCTTTATTGGCCGAGGGAGCCGGCGTACAGCTTCCGGGTCATGTGGCCAGCAGGACTAAGCCGCTTCTGGCGAACCAGAGCAGCGCACGGAAATGCCGTTTACCTTCCCACAGGAGCGGTACCTATTTATCTACTTGCACTTTGACGTGCTTTCGAACTGCTAGGTTGGCAGGAGCAGGGACTGAGCAACGGGAGCTCACCCCGTCATTGTGGGGATTCAAACCGCTGACCTTCCGATCTGCAAGTCCTAGGCTCTGTGGTTTAACCCACAGCGCCACCCGCGTCATCCATTTATAGGGATTTGTTTATAGGGGAAATTCACACGGGTAGAGGGAGGTGCGCAGAGGAGCACTCAACCCCAGCCCTGAATGGCAGCGATGGCGTAAAAAGAAGAAAACGACATAAGAAGCAGCCTTACCCGTCAATGTCCATCGTCTCCACGTAGCAGAGGCTGTTTGGCTCTGTGCTGGAGAGCAAAAGGAGGTCCGCCTGCGGAAATCAAGAGCAGAAGACCTAAGCCAGGCTCCCTGGTGGGCTGAGCCGTTGCACATAGCGCAGGGGGGTTGGGAACTATCTGCCCACAGACGGGCCGGTTGGGCCAAGGCAGCCATGGACCTCTTTCCCAGAGTCAATTGAGGCATCCTTTCAGCCATCCACCAAGAAAGGGAGGGAGGGAGGGAGGGAGGGAGGGAGGGAGGGAGGGGAGAGAGAGAGAAGGAAGGAGGGAGGGAAGGAAGGAAGGGGGGAGAGAGAGAGAAGGAGAGAGAGAAGGAAGGAAGGAAGGAAGGAAGGAAGGGAGGGAGGGAGGGAAGGGAAGGGAAGGGAAGGGAAGGGAAGGGAAGGGAAGGGAAGGGAAGGGAAGGGAAGGGAAGGGAGGGAGGAAGGAAGGAAGGAAGGAAGGAAGGAAGGAAGGAAGGAAGGAAGGAAGGAAGGAAGGAAGGAAGGAAGGAAGGAGAAAGGAAGGGGAGGGAGGGAGGGAGGGAAAGAAGGAAAGGAGGGAGAAAGGGAAGGAAGGGAGGGAGGGAGGGAGGAGAAAGGGAGGGAGGGAGGGAGGGAGGGAGGGAAGGAAGGAGAAAGGGAGGGAAGGAAGGAAGGGGGGAGAGAGAGAGAAAGAAGGAGGGAAGGAAGGAAGGAAGGAAGGAAGGAAGGAAGGAAGGAAGGAAGGAAGGAAGGGAGAGAGGGGGGAACTTACAGGCACAATGCTGTCATTACGGAGGCAGACGATATCACCCACGCAGATATCCCGCCATTTCTTCTGGATGAAACTGGGTTGGAGGGAACAAGGAGAGAGAATCAGCTGCCTTCAGGAACCAGCCGTGCACACAAAAGGGAAGAGGCTCATGCTGTGGCTTGACACCCTCCACCCCCCTCTTGCCGCAGAGGACCTCCGTGGGGCTGAGCAGCTGTAAAGGAGAGCGAGGGTGAAGGGCAGGGGCTGGTCCCCTCTCAGAGGCAGTCAATGCCCCCTGAAATGCCAGCCACTGGGGGCCTTCCCCTGACGGGCACCTGGCAACGCAGAAGACCCCTCCACTTCTCTCACCTTTTCCCCGTCAAAATCTCGCAGGGGCGGCTGTTGATCTCCCAGTCGCTATGATGACGGCCCTGCGGAGCGAAAGGAGGAGAGAAAAACGGTTATTTCCCTTGCCAGTACTATATAAACAAGGGACGCGGATGGCGCTGTGGGTTAAACCACAGAGCCTAGGACTTGCCGATCAGAAGGTCGGCGGTTCGAATCCCCACGACGGGGTGAGCTCCCGTTGCTCGGTCCCTGCTCCTACCAACCTAGCAGTTCGAAAGCACAAAGTGCAAGTAGATAAATAGGTACCACTCCGGCGGGAAGGTAAATGGTGTTTCCATGCGCTGCTCTGGTTCGCCAGAAGCGGCTTAGTCCTGCTGGCCACATGACCCGGAAGCTATACGCCGGCTCCCTCGGCCAATAAAGCGAGATGAGCGCCGCAACCCCAGAGTCTGCCACGACTGGACCTAATGGTCAGGGGTCCCTTTACCTTACTATATAGACATACAGGCCAGGTTTATCCTGCCTGCCCTACATAAATTCCCAGGACGTGCAGACTAACAACAAAAACAACCACAACTTATTATTTATACCCTGCCCATCTGGCTGGGTTTCCCCAGCCACTCTGGGTGGCTTCCAACAAAATATTAAAATACAATAGTCTATTAATCATTAAAAGATTCCCTAAACAGGGCTGTCTTCAGATGTCTTCTATAAGTCTGGTAGTTGTTCATGTCCTTGACATCTGATGGGAGGGTGCCACCACCGAGAAGGCCCTCTGCATGGTTCCCTGTAAAGTCGCTTCTCGCAGGGAGGGAACCGCCAGAAGGCCCTCGGTGCTGGACCTCAGTGTCCTGGCTGAACGTTGGGGGTGGAGACACTCCTTCAAGGGTACTGGGCCATTTAGGGCTTTCAAGGTCAGCACCAACACTTTGAATTGTCCTCGGAAACATACTGGGAGCCAATGCAGATCTCTCAGGACTGGTGTTCTGTGGTCTCGGCAGCTGCTCCCAGTCCCCAGTCTAGCTGCCGCATTCTGGATTAGTTGTAGTTTCCGGGTCACCTTCAAAGGCAGCCCATTGCAGTAGTCCAAGCGGGAGATAACCAGAGCATGCACCACTCTGGCAAGACAGTCCGTGGGCAGGTGGGGTCGCATCCTGCTGACCAGATGGAGCTGCCCTGGGCACAGAATTGACCTGCGCCTCCATGGACAGCTGTGAGTCCAAAATGACTCCCAGGCTGCGCACCTGGTCCGTCAGGGGCACGGTTAACCCATTCAGGACCAGGGAGTCCTCCACACCTGCCCGCCCCCTGTCCCCGCCCCCCAAACAGTACTCCTGTCTTGTCAGGATTCAACCTCAATCTGTTAGCTGCCACCCAACCTCCAACTAAAAGCACTAAAAGCCCTGTTCCTATATTGTCTAAAAAGGGAACCCTGATAAGATTAAATTTGCAGGGGAGAGATCTATGAGGGGTCCTCAACATGCCAACCCATACTTACAATGTCATCGATCAGGTCTCGGACGCCTCTGATGGAAAGCAGGAGCGTGAGGGGGAAGAGGAGAGCGAACCATGGAAGCGTGGAGATTTGGGGAACAGTCTGAAACAGAAGACAGGCCAAGAACAATGACTATTCGGAGATTTCTTACAATGGTGTGGAACCCAGTTCAGCTGCTGATTGATTGACTGGGTGACTGCGGAAATGGATAAAAGGCCCCCATTCAAACAATTACCATCATCAGTCCAGGTAAGTGGGGGGAATTAGTTTTAATTTTTATCATCTACAATACTGTGTTATTTAAACCACAGAGCCTAGGACTTGCCGATCAGAAGGTCGGCGGTTCAAATCCCCGCAATGACGGGGTGAGCTCCCGTTGCTTGGTCCCTGCTCCTGCCCACCTAGCAGTTCGAAAACACGTCAAAGTGCAAGTAGATCAATAGGCACCGCTCCGGCGGGAAGGTCAACGGTGTTTCCGTGCGCTGCTCTGGTTCGCCAGAAGCGGCTTAGTCCTGCTGGCCACATGACCCGGAAGCTATACGCCGGCTCCCTCGGCCAGTAAAGTGAGATGAGCACCGCAACCCCAGAGTCGGTCACGACTGGACCTAACGGTCAGGGGTCCCTTTATCTTTACCTTTACAGCACATTGACTATTGCTTTCATTCTATGGATCAATGGTTCTTGTTAGATAGTAAAGTTCACGTTAAATGGCTGTTTTTAAAAGTCTGGAACGGATTAATCCATTTTGCCTTACTTCCTATGGGAAAGTGCGCCTTGGTTCTGGAACGCTTTGGTTTTGGAACGGACCTCCAGAAGGGATTAAGCTTGAGAACCAAGGTACCACTGTACTTCCGGGTTTGTGGCATTCGTAAACCGAAATGTTCGTCAACGGAGACGTTCGAAAACCAAGGTACTGCTGTATTTTACATCTATTTCTTTTAAGATCTCCCAGTCTTGATGGTTGAAGCAATAGGTACTAGGGGTCACTGACTGACACGCCCCCCCCCAATGGGTTGCCCCAGAATTCCTCTCTGGGACACCCCCGTTCCCAAATACATGAGAAGCCCCTTACCTGCAGGAGGATGATGAAGATGAAGTATAAATTAACCAGCCGATGAAGCTGTTCGTACAAGTTGAGCGGGAGAAAAGTGAGGACATTATACTTGGCCGTCTTAATGCCGTTGCCCTGAAAACGAAGGTGGAAGGACAAAAAAAATAAAAATAAAGGTGTGTGTTCTGAGACTTATTCGAGTTATCAAATCAGTTGGGGGAACTGGGGAAAAACTGTGCGCTCCCAAAATCCACCAGAAGGAAGCAGGAACGGGATCAGCAAGTTGTGTTTGCTTAGCTCTTCGAAACTGACGGTTGCAATCGAAATTATTCAACACCCCCATGGCAAATCAAAATTTGCAGACTTTCTGCTGTTCATCATCATAATTTATCACAAAAAGCACAACTGGGACTGCTTTCACGGGAATAAAATAGACATTGAAAGCAGTGTAGAACAACAGCTGAAAGATTAAAATCTAGGATAAGCACATAAACACATAAAGACCTAAAAATTTGGGCTACCGTACAAATTGGCCCTGGAGGCCGACTTTGACTGTTTTTCTTGCAAACTAATTTATTTGGGGGGGGGGTCTGCGCCTGCAAATCTGCGCGTAGAATCTAGCGACCAACCAGGTCGTCTTATGGTCTTTGCCTAAGAGGAGAAAATTGTGTACCCAGTCATAAAAGGGACAGACTTTCAGATGTTTGCGAGGAGACAATCCAAGTTGCGTTTTCTGCTGAATTTTGGGGAAACGGCTCAAAGCGTTCCATTGCGTCCAACTGTTTCAATGGCTTCTGTTCGATTTACTTGTTGCAAACAGCTGAGTCTGTAAATTTAGATAATTAACCTGATTTGCAATGGGTTTTTTTTAATCATTTCGATTGCGACTGTACATATCAGCACCTTGCAGCTCTAAAATGAGAGAAGGCAACTAATATTGAGAAGTTAGTGGATTCTCTCCCCAGGGAGGTTTGCCTGACGCCATCATTATATATTTTTAGACACACCGTGAAAAACTTTCCTCTTCAACCAAGCCTTGGTCTGATTAATATTCAATGTGTCTATGGGAAGATGGAAGGTATGGTTTTGCTGTTTCGTTTTTACTTATTTACTTGTTTTTATCCTGTATTTTATTCTGCAAACCACCCTAAGAACTTTGGATGAAGGGGAGATAATATGCAGTGCTTTTTTCTAAAATAAAAATTTGGGGTACTCTCATTTTGACTTAAGAAAACCACCGTTTTATAGTTCAAATGGGGGGAAATAAATATAGCAAAAGGCTGCCATCGGGCGTAGCACGGAACTGGCGATTCACTGTGCTAGAGAAGAAACAAAAAATTTAATTTTGTTTAGTTTCTTCTCCCGTTAGATTCGCAAAATGTTTAGGGGCATGCGTGCCCTTGCATCCCACCAGAAGAAAAGCACTGGGTATATGAATCTAATAAATCAATAAATCAATATTGGGAGGACAGTGGGAGGGCGGGGGTGGGGGGGTTCCCTGGGTCCTGAATGGGGTAACTGAGCCCCTGAAGGACCAGGTGCGCAGCCTGGGAGTCATTTTGGACTCAGCGCTGTCCATGGAGGAGCAGGTCAGTTCTGTGTCCAGGCCAGCTCCATCTGGTACGCAGGATGAGACCCTATCTGCCTGAGGACTGTCTCACCAGAGTGGTGCATGTTCTGGTTATCTCCCGCTTGGACTAGTGCCATGCCCTCTACGTGGGGGCTACCTTTGAAGGTGACCCGGAAACTGCAGCTAATCCAGAACATGGCAGCTAGACTGGTGACTGGGAGCGGCCGCCAGGACCACATAACACCGGTTCTGAGAGATCTGCATTGGCTCCCAGTACGTTTCCGAGCAAAATTCAAAGTGTTGGGGCTGACCTTGAAAGCCCTAAACGGCCTCGGTCCAGTATCTCTGAAGGAGTGTCGACACCCCCATCATTCTGCCCGGACACTGAGGTCCAGTCCGAGGGCCTTCTGGCAGTTCCCTCATTGCGAGAAGTGAGGTTACAGGGAACCAGACAGAGGGCCTTCTCAGTGTTGGCGCCCGCCCTGTGGAACACCCTCCCTTCAGATGTGAAGGAAATAAGCAGCTATCCTATCTTTAAAGACATCTGAAGGCAGCCCTGTTTAGGGAAGTTTTTAATATTTAACGCTGGACTGTTTTTAACACTTGATTTGGAGCCGCCCAGAGTGGCTGGGGAAACTCAGCCAGGTGGGCGGGGTATAAATAAATTATTATTATTATTAAGGATTTTGTTACTGCAGGTTGCCTAACGCTTAGGCCGACCCCTTCTAGAACCGAGTCATGTTTTGTCCTAGCTGCAGTGAATCTGCTGCTTAAGAAAAGGAAATATACCGTATTTTTTGCTCTATAAGACGCACCAGACCACAAGACGCACCTAGTTTTTGGAGGAGGAAAACAAGAAAAAAAATATTCTGAA